>NW_028126280.1:600000-768000 GCF_965194825.1 Balaenoptera physalus
ACCCATAACCTAAACCGAGCCCTACCCCTAACACTAACCCTAACCCTAAACCTAACCCATACCCTACGCCGTACCCGAAGCCCTCACCGAATCCGTACCCTAAGCCGTACCCTAAGCCTAACCCTAAGCCTATCCCTAACCCTAGGCTACCCTTGACTGCTTCTGCCTCCAATTGATTTCCTAAGCACTAATGTTTTAAGGAACAGCTTAAAAAGAGAATCCTAATGTGATTTCTTTATAATGGGTGTGTTACTTATCTTATCCTAGTGTCTAAACTCTTCTCCATGGCTGGACCCCCAAATAATATTCCTTTACGTGCTAAGGGGTATCTAGAGAGTGGGATAGGTTTAATAACTACCCTAACCCTAATGCGTACCCGAACCCTAACCCCTACCCTAACCCTAACACGTAACCTAATCCTAACCCGTACCCTAAACGGAGCCCTAACCCTAACACTAACCCTAACCCTAACCCTAACCCATACCCTACGCCGTATCCGAACCCCTCCCCGAACCCGTACCCTAAGCCTAACCCCAAGCCTAACCCTAACCCTAGGCTACCCTTGACTGCTTCTGCCTCCAATAGATTTCCTAAGCACTAGTGTTTTAATGAACAGCTTAAAAAGAGAATCCTAATGTGATTTCTTTATAATGGGTGTGTTCCTTATATTATCTTAGTGTCTAAGCTCTTCTCCATGGATAGACCCCCAAATAATATGGCTTTACGTGCTAAGGGTTATCTAGAGAGTGGGATAGGTTTAATAACTACCCTAACCCTAACGCGTACCCTAATCCTAACCCCTACCCTAACCCCAAGACGTACCCTAATCCTAACCCATAACCTAAACCGAGCCCTAACCCTAACACTAACCCTAACACTAACCCTAACCCATACCCTACGCCATACCCGAAGCCCTCCCCGAACCCGGACCCTAAGCCTAACCCTAAGCCTAACCCTAACCCTAGGCTACCCTTGACTGCTTCTGCCTCCAATAGATTTCCTAAGCACTAGTGTTTTAAGGAACAGCTTAAAAAGAGAATCCTAATGTGATTTCTTTATAATGGGTGTGTTCCTTATCGTATCCTAGTATCTAAACTCTTCTCCATGGCTGGACCTCCAAATAATATTCCTTTACGTGCTAAGGGGTATCTAGAGAGTGGAATAGGTTTAATAACTACCCTAACCCTAACGCGTACCCTAACACTAACCCCTACTCTAACCCTAACACGTACCCTAATCCTATCCCGTACCCTAAACGGAGCCCTAATCCTAACACTAACCCTAACCCTAACCCTAACCCATACCCTACGCCATACACGAATCCCTCACCGAACCCGTACCCTAAGCCGTACCCTAAGCCTAACCCTAAGCCTAACCCTAACCCTAGGCTACCCTTGACTGCTTCTGCCTCCAATAGATTTCCTAAGCACTAGTGTTTTAAGGAACAGCTTAAAAAGAGAATCCTAATGTGATTTCTTTGTAATGGGTGTGTTCCTTATCTTATCCTAGTGTCTAAACTCTTCTCCATGGCTGGACCCCCAAATAATATTCCTTTATGTGCTAAGGGGTATCTAGAGAGTGGGATAGGTTTAATAACTACCCTAACCCTAACGCGTACCCTTACCCGAACCCCTAACCTAAACCTAACACGTACCCTAATCCTAACCCGTAACCTAAACCGAGCCCTAACCCTAACACTAACCCTAACCCTAAACCCAAACCATACCCTACGCCGTACCTGAAGCCCTCCCCGAACACGTACCGTAAGCCGTACCCTAAGCCTAACCCTAAGCCTAACCCTAACCCTAGGCTACCCTTGACTGCTTCTGCCTCCAATAGATTTCCTAAGCATTAGTGTTTTAAGGAACAGCTTAAAAAGAGAATCCTAATGAGATTTCTTTATAATGGGTGTGTTCCTTCTCTTATCCTAGTGTCTAACCTTTTCTCCATGGCTGGACCCCCAAATAATATTCCTTTACGTGCTAAGGGTTATCTAGAGTGTGGGATAGGTTTAATCACTACACTAACCCTAACACGTACACTAAACCTAACCACTACTCTAAACCTATCACGTACCCTAATCCTAAACCAGACCCTAAACCGAGCCCTATCCCTAACACTAACCCTAACCCTAACCCTAACCCATACCCTACGCTGTACCCGAAGCCATCCACGAACCCGTACCCTAAGCCGTACCCTAAGCCTAACCCTAAGCCTAACACTAACCCTAGGCTACCCTTGTTTGCTTCTACCTCCAATAGATTTCCTAAGCACTAGTGTTTTAAGGAACAGCTTAAAAAGAGAATCCTAATGTGATTTCTTTATAATGGGTGTGTTCCTTATCTTATCCTAGTGTCTAAACTCTTCTCCATGGCTGCACCCCCAAATAATATTCCTTTACGTGCTAAGGGGTATTCAGAGAGTGGGATAGGTTTAATAACTACACTAACCCTAACGCGTACCCTAACCCTAACCCCTACCCTAACCCTAACACGTACCCTAATCCTAACCCGTACCCTAAACCGAGCCCTAACCCTAACACTGACCCTAACTCTAACCCTAACCCATACCCTACGCCATACCCGAAGCCCTCCCCGAACCCGTACCCTAAGCCGTACCCTAAGCCTAACCCTAACCCTAGGCTACCCTTGACTGTTTCTGCCTCCAACAGATTTCCTAAGCACTACTGTTTTAAGGAACAGCTTAAAAAGAGAATCCTAATGTTATTTATTTATAATGGGTGTGTTCCTTATCTTATCCTAGTGTCTAAACTCTTCTCCATGGCTGGACCTCCAAATAATATTCCTTTACGTGCTAAGGGGTATCTAGAGAGTGGGATAGGTTTAATAACTACCCTAACACTAACGCGTACCCTAACCCTAACCCCTACCATAACACTAACACGTACCCTAATCCTAACCCGTAACCTAAACCGAGCCCTACCCCTAACACTAACCCTAACCCTAAACCTAACCCATACCCTACGCCGTACCCGAAGCCCTCACCGAATCCGTACCCTAAGCCGTACCCTAAGCCTAACCCTAAGCCTATCCCTAACCCTAGGCTACCCTTGACTGCTTCTGCCTCCAATTGATTTCCTAAGCACTAATGTTTTAAGGAACAGCTTAAAAAGAGAATCCTAATGTGATTTCTTTATAATGGGTGTGTTCCTTATCTTATCCTAGTGTCTAAACTCTTCTCCATGGCTGGACCCCCAAATAATATTCCTTTACGTGCTAAGGGGTATCTAGAGAGTGGGATAGGTTTAATAACTACCCTAACCCTAATGCGTACCCGAACCCTAACCCCTACCCTAACCCTAACACGTAACCTAATCCTAACCCGTACCCTAAACGGAGCCCTAACCCTAACAATAACCCTAACCCTAACCCTAACCCATACCCTACGCCGTATCCGAACCCCTCCCCAAACCCGTACCCTAAGCCTAACCCCAAGCCTAACCCTAACCCTAGGCTACCCTTGACTGCTTCTGCCTCCAATAGATTTCCTAAGCACTAGTGTTTTAATGAACAGCTTAAAAAGAGAATCCTAATGTGATTTCTTTATAATGGGTGTGTTCCTTATATTATCTTAGTGTCTAAGCTCTTCTCCATGGATAGACCCCCAAATAATATGGCTTTACGTGATAAGGGTTATCTAGAGAGTGGGATAGGTTTAATAACTACCCTAACCCTAACGCGTACCCTAATCCTAACCCCTACCCTAACCCCAAGACGTACCCTAATCCTAACCCATAACCTAAACCGAGCCCTAACCCTAACACTAACCCTAACACTAACCCTAACCCATACCCTACGCCATACCCGAAGCCCTCCATGAACCCGGACCCTAAGCCTAACCCTAAGCCTAACCCTAACCCTAGGCTACCCTTGACTGCTTCTGCCTCCAATAGATTTCCTAAGCACTAGTGTTTTAAGGAACAGCTTAAAAAGAGAATCCTAATGTGATTTCTTTATAATGGGTGTGTTCCTTATCGTATCCTAGTATCTAAACTCTTCTCCATGGCTGGACCTCCAAATAATATTCCTTTACGGGCTAAGGGGTATCTAGAGAGTGGGATAGGTTTAATAACTACCCTAACCCTAACGCGTACCCTAACCCTAACCCCTACTCTAACCCTAACACGTACCCTAATCCTATCCCGTACCCTAAACCGAGCCCTAATCCTAACACTAACCCTAACCCTAACCCTAACCCATACCCTACGCCATACACGAATCCCTCACCGAACCCGTACCCTAAGCCGTACCCTAAGCCTAACCCTAAGCCTAACCCTAACCCTAGGCTACCCTTGACTGCTTCTGCCTCCCATAGATTTCCTAAGCACTAGTGTTTTAAGGAACAGCTTAAAAAGAGAATCCTAATGTGATTTCTTTGTAATGGGTGTGTTCCTTATCTTATCCTAGTGTCTAAACTCTTCTCCATGGCTGGACCCCCAAATAATATTCCTTTATGTGCTAAGGGGTATCTAGAGAGTGGGATAGGTTTAATAACTACCCTAACCCTAACGCGTACCCTTACCCGAACCCCTAACCTAAACCTAACACGTACCCTAATCCTAACCCGTAACCTAAACCGAGCCCTAACCCTAACACTAACCCTAACCCTAAACCCAAACCATACCCTACGCCGTACCTGAAGCCCTCCCCGAACACGTACCGTAAGCCGTACCCTAAGCCTAACCCTAAGCCTAACCCTAACCCTAGGCTACCCTTGACTGCTTCTGCCTCCAATAGATTTCCTAAGCACTAGTGTTTTAAGAAACAGCTTAAAAAGAGAATCCTAATGTGATTTATTTATAATGGGTGTGTTCCTTATCTTATCCTAGTGTCTAAACTCTTCTCCATGGCTGGACCTCCAAATAATATTCCTTTACGTGCTAAGGGGTATCTAGAGAGTGGGATAGGTTTAATAACTACCCTAACACTAACGCGTACCCTAACCCTAACCCCTACCATAACACTAACACGTACCCTAATCCTAACCCGTAACCTAAACCGAGCCCTACCCCTAACACTAACCCTAACCCTAAACCTAACCCATACCCTACGCCGTACCCGAAGCCCTCACCGAATCCGTACCCTAAGCCGTACCCTAAGCCTAACCCTAAGCCTATCCCTAACCCTAGGCTACCCTTGACTGCTTCTGCCTCCAATTGATTTCCTAAGCACTAATGTTTTAAGGAACAGCTTAAAAAGAGAATCCTAATGTGATTTCTTTATAATGGGTGTGTTCCTTATCTTATCCTAGTGTCTAAACTCTTCTCCATGGCTGGACCCCCAAATAATATTCCTTTACGTGCTAAGGGGTATCTAGAGAGTGGGATAGGTTTAATAACTACCCTAACCCTAACGCGTACCCTAATCCGAACCCCTACCCTAACCCCAAAACGTACCCGAATCCTAACCCATACCCTAAACCGAGCCCTAACCCTAACACTAACCCTAACCCTAAACCTAACCCATACCCTACGCCATACCCGAAGCCCTCCCCGAACCCGTACCCTAAGCCTAACCCTAAGCCTAACCCTAACCCTAGGCTACCCTTGACTGCTTCTGCCTCCAATAGATTTCCTAAGCACTAGTGTTTTAAGAAACAGCTTAAAAAGAGAATCCTAATGTGATTTCTTTATAATGGGTGTGTTCCTTATCTTATCCTAGTGTCTAAACTCTTCTCCATGGCTGGACCTCCAAATAATATTCCTTTACGTGCTATGGGGTATCTAGAGAGTGGGATAGGTTTAATAACTACCCTAACTCTAACGTGTACCCTAACCCTAACCCCTACTCTAACCCTAACACGTACCCTAATCGTATCCCGTACCCTAAACGGAGCCCTAATCCTAACACTAACCCTAACCCTAACCCTAACCCATACCCTACGCCATACACGAAGCCCTCCCCGAACCCGTACCCTAAGCCGTACCCTAAGCCTAACCCTAAGCCTAACCCTAACCCTAGGCTACCCTTGACTGCTTCTGCCTCCAATAGATTTCCTAAGCACTAGTGTTTTAAGGAACAGCTTAAAAAGAGAATCCTAATGTGATTTCTTTGTAATGGGTGTGTTCCTTATCTTATCCTAGTGTCTAAACTCTTCTCCATGGCTGGACCCCCAAATAATATTCCTTTACGTGCTAAGGGGTATCTAGAGAGTGGGATAGGTTTAATAACTACCCTAACCCTAACGCGTACCCTTACCCGAACCCCTAACCTAAACCTAACACGTACCCTAATCCTAACTCGTAACCTAAACCGAGCCCTAACCGTAACACTAACCCTAACCCTAATCCTAAACCATACCCTACGCCGTACCTGAAGCCCTTCCGGATCCCGTACCGTAAGCCATACCCTAAGCCTAACCCTAAGCCTAACCCTAACCGTAGGCTAACCTTGACTGCTTCTGCCTCCAATAGATTTCCTAAGCATTAGTGTTTTAAGGAACAGCTTAAAAAGAGAATCCTAATGTGATTTCTTTATAATGGGTGTGTTCCTTATCTTATCCTAGTGTCTAACCTTTTCTCCATGGCTGGACCCCCAAATAATATTCCTTTACGTGCTAAGGGGTATCTAGAGTGTGGGATAGGTTTAATCACTACACTAACCCTAACACGTACACTAACCCTAACCACTACTCTAAACCTATCACGTACCCTAATCCTAAACCAGACCCTAAACCGAGCCCTATCCCTAACACTAACCCTAACCCTAACCCTAACCCATACCCTACGCTGTACCCGAAGCCCTCCACGAACCCGTACCCTAAGCCGTACCCTAAGCCTAACCCTAAGCCTAACACTAACCCTAGGCTACCCTTGTTTGCTTCTACCTCCAATAGATTTCCTAAGCACTAGTGTTTTAAGGAACAGCTTAAAAAGAGAATCCTAATGTGATTTCTTTATAATGGGTGTGTTCCTTATCTTATCCTAGTGTCTAAACTCTTCTCCATGGCTGCACCCCCAAATAATATTCCTTTACGTGCTAAGGGGTATTCAGAGTGTGGGATAGGTTTAATAACTACACTAACCCTAACGCGTACCCTAACCCTAACCCCTACCCTAACCCTAACACGTACCCTAATCCTAACCCGTACCCTAAACCGAGCCCTAACCCTAACACTGACCCTAACCCTAAACCTAACCCATACCCTACGCCATACCCGAAGCCCTCCCCGAACCCGTACCCTAAGCCTAACCCTAAGCCTAACCCTAACCCTAGGCTACCCTTGACTGCTTCTGCCTCCAATAGATTTCCTAAGCACTAGTGTTTTAAGAAACAGCTTAAAAAGAGAATCCTAATGTGATTTATTTATAATGGGTGTGTTCCTTATCTTATCCTAGTGTCTAAACTCTTCTCCATGGCTGGACCTCCAAATAATATTCCTTTACGTGCTAAGGGGTATCTAGAGAGTGGGATAGGTTTAATAACTACCCTAACACTAACGCGTACCCTAACCCTAACCCCTACCATAACACTAACACGTACCCTAATCCTAAACCGTAACCTAAACCGAGCCCTACCCCTAACACTAACCCTAACCCTAAACCTAACCCATACCCTACGCCGTACCCGAAGCCCTCACCGAATCCGTACCCTAAGCCGTACCCTAAGCCTAACCCTAAGCCTATCCCTAACCCTAGGCTACCCTTGACTGCTTCTGCCTCCAATTGATTTCCTAAGCACTAATGTTTTAAGGAACAGCTTAAAAAGAGAATCCTAATGTGATTTCTTTATAATGGGTGTGTTCCTTATCTTATCCTAGTGTCTAAACTCTTCTCCATGGCTGGACCCCCAAATAATATTCCTTTACGTGCTAAGGGGTATCTAGAGAGTGGGATAGGTTTAATAACTACCCTAACCCTAACGCGTACCCTAATCCGAACCCCTACCCTAACCCCAAAACGTACCCGAATCCTAACCCATACCCTAAACCGAGCCCTAACCCTAACACTAACCCTAACCCTAAACCTAACCCATACCCTACGCCATACCCGAAGCCCTCCCTGAACCCGTACCCTAAGCCTAACCCTAAGCCTAACCCTAACCCTAGGCTACCCTTGACTGCTTCTGCCTCCAATAGATTTCCTAAGCACTAGTGTTTTAAGAAACAGCTTAAAAAGAGAATCCTAATGTGATTTCTTTATAATGGGTGTGTTCCTTATCTTATCCTAGTGTCTAAACTCTTCTCCATGGCTGGACTTCCAAATAATATTCCTTTACGTGCTATGGGGTATCTAGAGAGTGGGATAGGTTTAATAACTACCCTAACTCTAACGTGTACCCTAACCCTAACCCCTACTCTAACCCTAACACGTACACTAATCGTATCCCGTACCCTAAACGGAGCCCTAATCCTAACACTAACCCTAACCCTAACCCTAACCCATACCCTACGCCATACACGAAGCCCTCCCCGAACCCGTACCCTAAGCCGTACCCTAAGCCTAACCCTAAGCCTAACCCTAACCCTAGGCTACCCTTGACTGCTTCTGCCTCCAATAGATTTCCTAAGCACTAGTGTTTTAAGGAACAGCTTAAAAAGAGAATCCTAATGTGATTTCTTTGTAATGGGTGTGTTCCTTATCTTATCCTAGTGTCTAAACTCTTCTCCATGGCTGGACCCCCAAATAATATTCCTTTACGTGCTAAGGGGTATCTAGAGAGTGGGATAGGTTTAATAACTACCCTAACCCTAACGCGTACCCTTACCCGAACCCCTAACCTAAACCTAACACGTACCCTAATCCTAACTCGTAACCTAAACCGAGCCCTAACCGTAACACTAACCCTAACCCTAAACCTAAACCATACCCTACGCCGTACCTGAAGCCCTCCCGGATCCCGTACCGTAAGCCATACCCTAAGCCTAACCCTAAGCCTAACCCTAACCGTAGGCTAACCTTGACTGCTTCTGCCTCCAATAGATTTCCTAAGCATTAGTGTTTTAAGGAACAGCTTAAAAAGATAATCCTAATGTGATTTCTTTATAATGGGTGTGTTCCTTATCTTATCCTAGTGTCTAATCTCTTCTCCATGGCTGGACCTCCAAATAATATTCCTTTACGTGCTAAGGGGTATCTAGAGAGTGGGATAGGTTTAATAACTACCCTAACCCTAACGCGTACCCTAACCCTAACCCCTACCCTAACCCTAACACGTACCGTAATCCTAACCAATACCCTAAACCGAGCCCTAACCCTAACACTAACCCTAACCCTAACCCTAACCCATACCCTACGCCGTACTCGAAGCCCTCCCCGAACCCGTACCCTAAGCCGTACCCTAAGCCTAACCCTAAGCCTAACCCTAACCCTAGGCTACCCTTGACTGCTTCTGCCTCCAATAGATTTCCTAAGCACTAGTGTTTTAAGGAACAGCTTAAAAAGAGAATCCTAATGTGATTTATTTATAATGGGTATGTTCCTTATCTTATCCTAGTGTCTAACCTTTTCTCCATGGCTGGACCCCCAAATAATATTCCTTTACGTGCTAAGGGGTATCTAGAGTGTGGAATAGGTTTAATCACTACACTAACCCTAACACGTACACTAAACCTAACCACTACTCTAAACCTATCACGTACCCTAATCCTAAACAAGACCCTAAACCGAGCCCTATCCCTAACACTAACCCTAACCCTAAACCTAACCCATACCCTACGCCGTACCCGAAGCCCTCACCGAATCCGTACCCTAAGCCGTACCCTAAGCCTAACCCTAAGCCTATCCCTAACCCTAGGCTACCCTTGACTGCTTCTGCCTCCAATTGATTTCCTAAGCACTAATGTTTTAAGGAACAGCTTAAAAAGAGAATCCTAATGTGATTTCTTTATAATGGGTGTGTTCCTTATCTTATCCTAGTGTCTAAACTCTTCTCCATGGCTGGACCCCCAAATAATATTCCTTTACGTGTTAAGGGGTATCTAGAGAGTGGGATAGGTTTAATAACTACCCTAACCCTAATGCGTACCCGAACCCTAACCCCTACCCTAACCCCAAGACGTACCCTAATCCTAACCCATAACCTAAACCGAGCCCTAACCCTAACACTAACCCTAACACTAACCCTAACCCATACCCTACGCCATACCCGAAGCCCTCCCCGAACCCGGACCCTAAGCCTAACCCTAAGCCTAACCCTAACCCTAGGCTACCCTTGACTGCTTCTGCCTCCAATAGATTTCCTAAGCACTAGTGTTTTAAGGAACAGCTTAAAAAGAGAATCCTAATGTGATTTCTTTATAATGGGTGTGTTCCTTATCGTATCCTAGTATCTAAACTCTTCTCCATGGCTGGACCTCCAAATAATATTCCTTTACGTGCTAAGGGGTATCTAGAGAGTGGGATAGGTTTAATAACTACTCTAACCCTAACGCGTACCCTAACCCTAACCCCTACTCTAACCCTAACACGTACCCTAATCCTATCCCGTACCCTAAACGGAGCCCTAATCCTAACACTAACCCTAACCCTAACCCTAACCCATACCCTACGCCATACACGAATCCCTCACCGAACCCGTACCCTAAGCCGTACCCTAAGCCTAACCCTAAGCCTAACCCTAACCCTAGGCTACCCTTGACTGCTTCTGCCTCCAATAGATTTCCTAAGCACTAGTGTTTTAAGGAACAGCTTAAAAAGAGAATCCTAATGTGATTTCTTTGTAATGGGTGTGTTCCTTATCTTATCCTAGTGTCTAAACTCTTCTCCATGGCTGGACCCCCAAATAATATTCCTTTATGGGCTAAGGGGTATCTAGAGAGTGGGATAGGTTTAATAACTACCCTAACCCTAACGCGTACCCTTACCCGAACCCCTAACCTAAACCTAACACGTACCCTAATCCTAACCCGTAACCTAAACCGAGCCCTAACCCTAACACTAACCCTAACCCTAAACCCAAACCATACCCTACGCCGTACCTGAAGCCCTCCACGAACACGTACCGTAAGCCGTACCCTAAGCCTAACCCTAAGCCTAACCCTAACCCTAGGCTACCCTTGACTGCTTCTGCCTCCAATAGATTTCCTAAGCATTAGTGTTTTAAGGAACAGCTTAAAAAGAGAATCCTAATGTGATTTCTTTATAATGGGTGTGTTCCTTATCTTATCCTAGTGTCTAACCTTTTCTCCATGGCTGGACCCCCAAATAATATTCCTTTACGTGCTAAGGGGTATCTAGAGTGTGGGATAGGTTTAATCACTACACTAACCCTAACACGTACACTAACCCTAACCACTACTCTAAACTTATCACGTACCCTAATCCTAAACCAGACCCTAAACCGAGCCCTATCCCTAACACTAACCCTAACCCTAACCCTAACCCATACCCTACGCTGTACCCGAAGCCCTCCACGAACCCGTACCCTAAGCCGTACCCTAAGCCTAACCCTAAGCCTAACACTAACCCTAGGCTACCCTTGTTTGCTTCTACCTCCAATAGATTTCCTAAGCACTAGTGTTTTAAGGAACAGCTTAAAAAGAGAATCCTAATGTGATTTCTTTATAATGGGTGTGTTCCTTATCTTATCCTAGTGTCTAAACTCTTCTCCATGGCTGCACCCCCAAATAATATTCCTTTACGTGCTAAGGGGTATTCAGAGTGTGGGATAGGTTTAATAACTACACTAACCCTAACGCGTACCCTAACCCTAACCCCTACCCTAACCCTAACACGTACCCTAATCCTAACCCGTACCCTAAACCGAGCCCTAACCCTAACACTGACCCTAACCCTAAACCTAACCCATACCCTACGCCATACCCGAAGCCCTCCCCGAACCCGTACCCTAAGCCTAACCCTAAGCCTAACCCTAACCCTAGGCTACCCTTGACTGCTTCTGCCTCCAATAGATTTCCTAAGCACTAGTGTTTTAAGAAACAGCTTAAAAAGAGAATCCTAATGTGATTTATTTATAATGGGTGTGTTCCTTATCTTATCCTAGTGTCTAAACTCTTCTCCATGGCTGGACCTCCAAATAATATTCCTTTACGTGCTAAGGGGTATCTAGAGAGTGGGATAGGTTTAATAACTACCCTAACACTAACGCGTACCCTAACCCTAACCCCTACCATAACACTAACACGTACCCTAATCCTAACCCGTAACCTAAACCGAGCCCTACCCCTAACACTAACCCTAACCCTAAACCTAACCCATACCCTACGTCGTACCCGAAGCCCTCACCGAATCCGTACCCTAAGCCGTACCCTAAGCCTAACCCTAAGCCTATCCCTAACCCTAGGCTACCCTTGACTGCTTCTGCCTCCAATTGATTTCCTAAGCACTAATGTTTTAAGGAACAGCTAAAAAAGAGAATCCTAATGTGATTTCTTTATAATGGGTGTGTTCCTTATCTTATCCTAGTGTCTAAACTCTTCTCCATGGCTGGACCCCCAAATAATATTCCTTTACGTGCTAAGGGGTATCTAGAGAGTGGGATAGGTTTAATAACTACCCTAACCCTAACGCGTACCCTAATCCGAACCCCTACCCTAACCACAAAACGTACCCTAATCCTAACCCATACCCTAAACCGAGCCCTAACCCTAACACTAACCCTAACCCTAAACCTAACCCATACCCTACGCCATACCCGAAGCCCTCCCCGAACCCGTACCCTAAGCCTAACCCTAAGCCTAACCCTAACCCTAGGCTACCCTTGACTGCTTCTGCCTCCAATAGATTTCCTAAGCACTAGTGTTTTAAGGAACAGCTTAAAAAGAGAATCCTAATGTGATTTCTTTGTAATGGGTGTGTTCCTTATCTTATCCTAGTGTCTAAACTCTTCTCCATGGCTGGACCCCCAAATAATATTCCTTTACGTGCTAAGGGGTATCTAGAGAGTGGGATAGGTTTAATAACTACCCTAACCCTAACGCGTACCCTTACCCGAACCCCTAACCTAAACCTAACACGTACCCTAATCCTAACTCGTAACCTAAACCGAGCCCTAACCCTAACACTGACCCTAACTCTAACCCTAACCCATACCCTACGCCTTACCCGAAGCCCTCCCCAAACCCGTACCCTAAGCCTAACCCTAACCCTAGGCTACCCTTGACTGCTTCTGCCTCCAACAGATTTCCTAAGCACTAGTGTTTTAAGGAACAGCTTAAAAAGAGAATCCTAATGTTATTTATTTATAATGGGTGTGTTCCTTATCTTATCCTAGTGTCTAAACTCTTCTCCATGGCTGGACCTCCAAATAATATTCCTTTACGTGCTAAGGGGTATCTAGAGAGTGGGATAGGTTTAATAACTACCCTAACACTAACGCGTACCCTAACCCTAACCCCTACCATATCACTAACACGTACCCTAATCCTAACCCGTAACCTAAACCGAGCCCTACCCCTAACACTAACCCTAACCCTAAACCTAACCCATACCCTACGCCGCACCCGAAGCCCTCACCGAATCCGTACCCTAAGCCGTACCCTAAGCCTAACCCTAAGCCTATCCCTAACCCTAGGCTACCCTTGACTGCTTCTGCCTCCAATTGATTTCCTAAGCACTAATGTTTTAAGGAACAGCTTAAAAAGAGAATCCTAATGTGATTTCTTTATAATGGGTGTGTTCCTTATCTTATCCTAGTGTCTAAACTCTTCTCCCTGGCTGGACGCCCAAATAATATTCCTTTACGTGCTAAGGGGTATCTAGAGAGTGGGATAGGTTTAATAACTACCCTAACCCTAATGCGTACCCGAACCCTAACCCCTACCCTAACCCTAACACGTAACCTAATCCTAACCCGTACCCTAAACGGAGCCCTAACCCTAACACTAACCCTAACCCTAACCCTAACCCATACCCTACGCCGTATCCGAACCCCTCCCCGAACCCGTACCCTAAGCCTAACCCCAAGCCTAACCCTAACCCTAGGCTACCCTTGACTGCTTCTGCCTCCAATAGATTTCCTAAGCACTAGTGTTTTAAGGAACAGCTTAAAAAGAGAATCCTAATGTGATTTCTTTATAATGGGTGTGTTCCTTATATTATCTTAGTGTCTAAGCTCTTCTCCATGGATAGACCCCCAAATAATATGGCTTTACGTGCTAAGGGTTATCTAGAGAGTGGGATAGGTTTAATAACTACCCTAACCCTAACGCGTACCCTAATCCAAACCCCTACCCTAACCCCAAAACGTACCCTAATCCTAACCCATACCCTAAACCGAGCCCTAACCCTAACACTAACCCTAACCCTAACCCTAACCCATACCCTACGCCATACCCGAAGCCCTCCCCGAACCCGTACCCTAAGCCTAACCCTAAGCCTAACCCTAACCCTAGGCTACCCTTGACTGCTTCTGCCTCCAATAGATTTCCTAAGCACTAGTGTTTTAAGAAACAGCTTAAAAAGAGAATCCTAATGTGATTTCTTTATAATGGGTGTGTTCCTTATCTTATCCTAGTGTCTAAACTCTTCTCCATGGCTGGACCTCCAAATAATATTCATTTACGTGCTATGGGGTATCTAGAGAGTGGGATAGGTTTAATAACTACCCTAACCCTAACGTGTACCCTAACCCTAACCCCTACTCTAACCCTAACACGTACCCTAATACTATCCCGTACCCTAAACGGAGCCCTAATCCTAACACTAACCCTAACCCTAACCCTAACCCATACCCTACGCCATACACGAAGCCCTCCCCTAACCCGTACCCTAAGCCGTACCCTAAGCCTAACCCTAAGCCTAACCCTAACCCTAGGCTACCCTTGACTGCTTCTGCCTCCAATAGATTTCCTAAGCACTAGTGTTTTAAGGAACAGCTTAAAAAGAGAATCCTAATGTGATTTCTTTGTAATGGGTGTGTTCCTTATCTTATCCTAGTGTCTAAACTCTTCTCCATGGCTGGACCCCCAAATAATATTCCTTTACGTGCTAAGGGGTATCTAGAGAGTGGGATAGGTTTAATAACTACCCTAACCCTAACGCGTACCCTTACCCGAACCCCTAACCTAATCCTAACACGTACCCTAATCCTAACTCGTAACCTAAACCGAGCCGTAACCCTAACACTAACCCTAACCCTAAACCTAAACCATACCCTACGCCGTACCTGAAGCCCTCACGGATCCCGTACCGTAAGCCATACCCTAAGCCTAACCCTAAGCCTAACCCTAACCGTAGGCTAACCTTGACTGCTTCTGCCTCCAATAGATTTCCTAAGCATTAGTGTTTTAAGGAACAGCTTAAAAAGAGAATCCTAATGTGATTTCTTTATAATGGGTGTGTTCCTTATCTTATCCTAGTGTCTAATCTCTTCTCCATGGCTGGACCTCCAAATAATATTCCTTTACATGCTAAGGGGTATCTAGAGAGTGGGATAGGTTTAATAACTACCCTAACCCTAACGCGTACCCTAACCCTAACCCCTACCCTAACCCTAACACGTACCCTAATCCTAACCAATACCCTAAACCGAGCCCTACCCCTAACACTAACCCTAACCCTAACCCTAACCCATACCCTACGCCGTACTCGAAGCCCTCCCCGAACCCGTACCCTAAGCCGTACCCTAAGCCTAACCCTAAGCCTAACCCTAACCCTAGGCTACCCTTGACTGCTTCTGCCTCCAATAGATTTCCTAAGCACTAGTGTTTTAAGGAACAGCTTAAAAAGAGAATCCTAATGTGATTTATTTATAATGGGTATGTTCCTTATCTTATCCTAGTGTCTAACCTTTTCTCCATGGCTGGACCCCCAAATAATATTCCTTTACGTGCTAAGGGGTATCTAGAGTGTGGGATAGGTTTAATCACTACACTAACCCTAACACGTACACTAAACCTAACCACTACTCTAAACCTATCACGTACCCTAATCCTAAACAAGACCCTAAACCGAGCCCTATCCCTAACACTAACCCTAACCCTAACCCTAACCCATACCCTACGCTGTACCCGAAGCCCTCCCCGAACCCGTACCCTAAGCCGTACCCTAAGCCTAACCCTAAGCCTAACACTAACCCTAGGCTACCCTTGTTTGCTTCTACCTCCAATAGATTTCCTAAGCACTAGTGTTTTAAGGAACAGCTTAAAAAGAGAATCCTAATGTGATTTCTTTATAATGGGTGTGTTCCTTATCATATCCTAGTGTCTAAACTCTTCTCCATGGCTGCACCCCCAAATAATATTCCTTTACGTGCTAAGGGGTATTCAGAGAGTGGGATAGGTTTAATAACTACACTAACCCTAACGCGTACCCTAACCCTAACCCCTACCCTAACCCTAACACGTACCCTAATCCTAACCCGTACCCTAAACCGAGCCCTAACCCTAACACTGACCCTAACTCTAACCCTAACCCATACCCTACGCCGTACCCGAAGCCCTCCCCGCACCCGTACCCTAAGCCGTACCCTAAGCCTAACCCTAAGCCTATCCCTAACCCTAGGCTACCCTTGACTGCTTCTGCCTCCAATTGATTTCCTAAGCACTAATGTTTTAAGGAACAGCTTAAAAAGAGAATCCTAATGTGATTTCTTTATAATGGGTGTGTTCCTTATCTTATCCTAGTGTCTAAACTCTTCTCCATGGCTGGACGCCCAAATAATATTCCTTTACGTGCTAAGGGGTATCTAGAGAGTGGGATAGGTTTAATAACTACCCTAACCCTAATGCGTACCCGAACCCTAACCCCTACCCTAACCCTAACACGTAACCTAATCCTAACCCGTACCCTAAACGGAGCCCTAACCCTAACACTAACCCTAACCCTAACCCTAACCCATACCCTACGCCGTATCCGAACCCCTCCCCGAACCCGTACCCTAAGCCTAACCCCAAGCCTAACCCTAACCCTAGGCTACCCTTGACTGCTTCTGCCTCCAATAGATTTCCTAAGCACTAGTGTTTTAAGGAACAGCTTAAAAAGAGAATCCTAATGTGATTTCTTTATAATGGGTGTGTTCCTTATATTATCTTAGTGTCTAAGCTCTTCTCCATGGATAGACCCCCAAATAATATGGCTTTACGTGTTAAGGGTTATCTAGAGAGTGGGATAGGTTTAATAACTACCCTAACCCTAACGCGTACCCTAATCCTAACCCCTACCCTAACCCCAAGACGTACCCTAATCCTAACCCATACCCTAAACCGAGCCCTAACCCTAACACTAACCCTAACACTAACCCTAACCCATACCCTACGCCATACCCGAAGCCCTCCCCGAACCCGGACCCTAAGCCTAACCCTAAGCCTAACCCTAACCCTAGGCTACCCTTGACTGCTTCTGCCTCCAATAGATTTCCTAAGCACTAGTGTTTTAAGGAACAGCTTAAAAAGAGAATCCTAATGTGATTTCTTTATAATGGGTGTGTTCCTTATCGTATCCTAGTATCTAAACTCTTCTCCATGGCTGGACCTCCAAATAATATTCCTTTACGTGCTAAGGGGTATCTAGAGAGTGGGATAGGTTTAATAACTACCCTAACCCTAATGCGTACCCTAACCCTAACCCCTACTCTAACCCTAACACGTACCGTAATCCTATCCCGTACCCTAAACGGAGCCCTAATCCTAACACTAACCCTAACCCTAACCCTAACCCATACCCTACGCCATACAAGAATCCCTCACCGAACCCGTACCCTTAGCCGTACCCTAAGCCTAACCCTAAGCCTAACCCTAACCCTAGGCTACCCTTGACTGCTTCTGCCTCCAATAGATTTCCTAAGCACTAGTGTTTTAAGGAACAGCTTAAAAAGAGAATCCTAATGTGATTTCTTTGTAATGGGTGTGTTCCTTATCTTATCCTAGTGTCTTAACTCTTCTCCATGGCTGGACCCCCAAATAATATTCCTTTATGTGCTAAGGGGTATCTAGAGAGTGGGATAGGTTTAATAACTACCCTAACCCTAACGCGTACCCTTACCCGAACCCCTAACCTAAACCTAACACGTACCCTAATCCTAACCCGTAACCTAAACCGAGCCCTAACCCTAACACTAACCCTAACCCTAAACCCAAACCATACCCTACGCCGTACCTGAAGCCCTCCCCGAACACGTACCGTAAGCCGTACCCTAAGCCTAACCCTAAGCCTAACCCTAACCCTAGGCTACCCTTGACTGCTTCTGCCTCCAATAGATTTCCTAAGCATTAGTGTTTTAAGGAACAGCTTAAAAAGAGAATCCTAATGTGATTTCTTTATAATGGGGGTGTTCCTTATCTTATCCTAGTGTCTAATCTCTTCTCCAAGGCTGGACCTCCAAATAATATTCCTTTACGTGCAAAGGGGTATCTAGAGAGTGGGATAGGTTTAATAACTACCCTAACCCTAACGCGTACCCTAACCCTAACCCCTACCCTAACCCTAACACGTACCCTAATCCTAACCAATACCCTAAACCGAGCCCTAACCCTAACACTAACCCTAACCCTAACCCTAACCCATACCCTACGCCGTACTCGAAGCCCTCCCCGAACCCGTACCCTAAGCCGTACCCTAAGCCTAACCCTAACCCTAGGCTACCCTTGACTGCTTCTGCCTCCAACAGATTTCCTAAGCACTAGTGTTTTAAGGAACAGCTTAAAAAGAGAATCCTAATGTTATTTATTTATAATGGGTGTGTTCCTTATCTTATCCTAGTGTCTAAACTCTTCTCCATGGCTGGACCTCCAAATAATATTCCTTTACGTGCTAAGGGGTATCTAGAGAGTGGGATAGGTTTAATAACTACCCTAACACTAACGCGTACCCTAACCTTAACCCCTACCATAACACTAACACGTACCCTAATCCTAACCCGTAACCTAAACCGAGCCCTACCCCTAACACTAACCCTAACCCTAAACCTAAACCATACCCTACGCCGCACCCGAAGCCCTCACCGAATCCGTACCCTAAGCCGTACCCTAAGCCTAACCCTAAGCCTATCCCTAACCCTAGGCTACCCTTGACTGCTTCTGCCTCCAATTGATTTCCTAAGCACTAATGTTTTAAGGAACAGCTTAAAAAGAGAATCCTAATGTGATTTCTTTATAATGGGTGTGTTCCTTATCTTATCCTAGTGTCTAAACTCTTCTCCATGGCTGGACGCCCAAATAATATTCCTTTACGTGCTAAGGGGTATCTAGAGAGTGGGATAGGTTTAATAACTACCCTAACCCTAATGCGTACCCGAACCCTAACCCCTACCCTAACCCTAACACGTAACCTAATCCTAACCCGTACCCTAAACGGAGCCCTAACCCTAACACTAACCCTAACCCTAACCCATACCCTACGCCGTATCCGAACCCCTCCCCGAACCCGTACCCTAAGCCTAACCCCAAGCCTAACCCTAACCCTAGGCTACCCTTGACTGCTTCTGCCTCCAATAGATTTCCTAAGCACTAGTGTTTTAAGGAACAGCTTAAAAAGAGAATCCTAATGTGATTTCTTTATAATGGGTGTGTTCCTTATATTATCTTAGTGTCTAAGCTCTTCTCCATGGATAGACCGCCAAATAATATGGCTTTACGTGCTAAGGGGTATCTAGAGAGTGGGATAGGTTTAATAACTACCCTAACCCTAACGCGTACCCTAATCCTAACCCCTACCCTAACCCCAAGACGTACCCTAATCCTAACCCATACCCTAAACCGAGCCCTAACCCTAACACTAACCCTAACACTAACCCTAACCCATACCCTACGCCATACCCGAAGCCCTCCCCGAACCCGGACCCTAAGCCTAACCCTAAGCCTAACCCTAACCCTAGGCTACCCTTGACTGCTTCTGCCTCCAATAGATTTCCTAAGCACTAGTGTTTTAAGGAACAGCTTAAAAAGAGAATCCTAATGTGATTTCTTTATAATGGGTGTGTTCCTTATCGTATCCTAGTATCTAAACTCTTCTCCATGGCTGGACCTCCAAATAATATTCCTTTACGTGCTAAGGGGTATCTAGAGAGTGGGATAGGTTTAATAACTAACCTAACCCTAACGCGTACCCTAACCCTAACCCCTACTGTAACCCTAACACGTACCGTAATCCTATCCCGTACCCTAAACGGAGCCCTAATCCTAACACTAACCCTAACCCTAACCCTAACCCATACCCTACGCCATACAAGAATCCCTCACCGAACCCGTACCCTAAGCCGTACCCTAAGCCTAACCCTAAGCCTAACCCTAACCCTAGGCTACCCTTGACTGCTTCTGCCTCCAATAGATTTCCTAAGCACTAGTGTTTTAAGGAACAGCTTAAAAAGAGAATCCTAATGTGATTTCTTTGTAATGGGTGTGTTCCTTATCTTATCCTAGTGTCTAAACTCTTCTCCATGGCTGGACCCCCAAATAATATTCCTTTATGTGCTAAGGGGTATCTAGAGAGTGGGATAGGTTTAATAACTACCCTAACCCTAACGCGTACCCTTACCCGAACCCCTAACCTAAACCTAACACGTACCCTAATCCTAACCCGTAACCTAAACCGAGCCCTAACCCTAACACTAACCCTAACCCTAAACCCAAACCATACCCTACGCCGTACCTGAAGCCCTCCCCGAACACGTACCGTAAGCCGTACCCTAAGCCTAACCCTAAGCCTAACCCTAACCCTAGGCTACCCTTGACTGCTTCTGCCTCCAATAGATTTCCGAAGCATTAGTGTTTTAAGGAACAGCTTAAAAAGAGAATCCTAATGTGATTTCTTTATAATGGGGGTGTTCCTTATCTTATCCTAGTGTCTAATCTCTTCTCCATGGCTGGACCTCCAAATAATATTCCTTTACGTGCTAAGGGGTATCTAGAGAGTGGGATAGGTTTAATAACTACCCTAACCCTAATGCGTACCCTAACCCTAACCCCTACCCTAACCCTAACACGTACCTTAATCCTAACCAATACCCTAAACCGAGCCCTAACCCTAACACTAACCTTAACCCTAACCCTAACCCATACCCTACGCCGTACTCGAAGCCCTCCCCGAACCTGTACCCTAAGCCGTACCCTAAGCCTAACCCTAAGCCTAACCCTAACCCTAGGCTACCCTTGACTGCTTCTGCCTCCAATAGATTTCCTAAGCACTAGTGTTTTAAAGAACAGCTTAAAAAGAGAATCCTAATGTGATTTATTTATAATGGGTATGTTCCTTATCTTATCCTAGTGTCTAACCTTTTCTCCATGGCTGGACCCCCAAATAATATTCCTTTACGTGCTAAGGGGTATCTAGAGTGTGGGATAGGTTTAATCACTACACTAACCCTAACACGTACACTAACCCTAACCACTACTCTAAACCTATCACGTACCCTAATCCTAAACCAGACCCTAAACCGAGCCCTATCCCTTACACTAACCCTAACCCTAACCCTAACCCGTACCCTACGCTGTACCCGAAGCCCTCCCCGAACCCGTACCCTAAGCCGTACCCTAAGCCTAACCCTAAGCCTAACACTAACCCTAGGCTACCCTTGTTTGCTTCTACCTCCAATAGATTTCCTAAGCACTAGTGTTTTAAGGAACAGCTTAAAAAGAGAATCCTAATGTGATTTCTTTATAATGGGTGTGTTCCTTATCTTATCCTAGTGTCTAAACTCTTCTCCATGGCTGCACCCCCAAATAATATTCCTTTACGTGCTAAGGGGTATTCAGAGAGTGGGATAGGTTTAATAACTACACTAACCCTAACGCGTACCCTAACCCTAACCCCTACCCTAACCCTAACACGTACCCTAATCCTAACCCGTACCCTAAACCGAGCCCTAACCCTAACACTGACCCTAACTCTAACCCCAACCCATACCCTACGCCGTACCTGAAGCCCTCCCCGAACCCGTACCCTAAGCCGTACCCTAAGCCTAACCCTAACCCTAGGCTACCCTTGACTGCTTCTGCCTCCAACAGATTTCCTAAGCACTCCTGTTTTAAGGAACAGCTTAAAAAGAGAATCCTAATGTTATTTATTTATAATGGGTGTGTTCCTTATCTTATCCTAGTGTCTAAACTCTTCTCCATGGCTGGACCTCCAAATAATATTCCTTTACGTGCTAAGGGGTATCTAGAGAGTGGGATAGGTTTAATAACTACCCTAACACTAACGTGTACCCTAACCCTAACCCCTACCATAACACTAACACGTACCCTAAACCTAACCCGTACCCTAAACGGAGCCCTAACCCTAACACTAACCCTAACCCTAACCCTAACCCATACCCTACGCCGTGTCCGAACCCCTCCCCGAACCCGTACCCTAAGCCTAACCCCAAGCCTAACCCTAACCCTAGGCTACCCTTGACTGCTTCTGCCTCCAATAGATTTCCTAAGCACTAGTGTTTTAAGGAACAGCTTAAAAAGAGAATCCTAATGTGATTTCTTTATAATGGGTGTGTTCCTTATCGTATCCTAGTATCTAAACTCTTCTCCATGGCTGGACCTCCAAATAATATTCCTTTACGTGCTAAGGGGTATCTAGAGAGTGGGATAGGTTTAATAACTACCCTAACCCTAATGCGTACCCTTACCCGAACCCCTAACCTAAACCTAACACGTACCCTAATCCTAACTCGTAACCTAAACCGAGCCCTAACCCTAACACTAACCCTAACCCTAAACCTAAACCATACCCTACGCCGTACCTGAAGCCCTCCCGGATCCCGTACCGTAAGCCATACCCTAAGCCTAACCCTAAGCCTAACCCTAACCGTAGGCTAACCTTGACTGCTTCTGCCTCCAATAGATTTCCTAAGCATTAGTGTTTTAAGGGACAGCTTAAAAAGAGAATCCTAATGTGATTTCTTTATAATGGGTGTGTTCCTTATCTTATCCTAGTGTCTAATCTCTTCTCCATGGCTGGACCTCCAAATAATATTCCTTTACATGCTAAGGGGTATCTAGAGAGTGGGATAGGTTTAATAACTACCCTAACCCTAACGCGTACCCTAACCCTAACCCCTACCCTGACCCTAACACGTACCCTAATCCTAACCAATACCCTAAACCGAGCCCTAACCCTAACACTAACCCTAACCCTAACCCTAACCCATACCCTACGCCGTACTCGAAGCCCTCCCCGAACCCGTACCCTAAGCCGTACCCTAAGCCTAACCCTAAGCCTAACCCTAACCCTAGGCTACCCTTGATTGCTTCTGCCTCCAATAGATTTCCTAAGCACTAGTGTTTTAAGGAACAGCTTAAAAAGAGAATCCTAATGTGATTTATTTATAATGGGTATGTTCCTTATCTTATCCTAGTGTCTAACCTTTTCTCCATGGCTGGACCCCCAAATAATATTCCTTTACGTGCTAAGGGGTATCTAGAGTGTGGGATAGGTTTAATCACTACACTAACCCTAACACGTACACTAAACCTAACCACTACTCTAAACCTATCACGTACCCTAATCCTAAACAAGACCCTAAACCGAGCCCTATCCCTAACACTAACCCTAACCCTAACCCTAACCCATACCCTACGCTGTACCCGAAGCCCTCCCCGAACCCGTACCCTAAGCCGTACCCTAAGCCTAACCCTAAGCCTAACACTAACCCTAGGCTACCCTTGTTTGCTTCTACCTCCAATAGATTTCCTAAGCACTAGTGTTTTAAGGAACAGCTTAAAAAGAGAATCCTAATGTGATTTCTTTATAATGGGTGTGTTCCTTATCGTATCCTAGTATCTAAACTCTTCTCCATGGCTGGACCTCCAAATAATATTCCTTTACGTGCTAAGGGGTATCTAGAGAGTGGGATAGGTTTAATAACTACTCTAACCCTAACGCGTACCCTAACCCTAACCCCTACTCTAACCCTAACACGTACCCTAATCCTATCCCGTACCCTAAACGGAGCTCTAATCCTAACACTAACCCTAACCCTAACCCTAACCCATACCCTACGCCATACACGAATCCCTCACCGAACCCGTACCCTAAGCCGTACCCTAAGCCTAACCCTAAGCCTAACCCTAACCCTAGGCTACCCTTGACTGCTTCTGCCTCCAATAGATTTCCTAAGCACTAGTGTTTTAAGGAACAGCTTAAAAAGAGAATCCTAATGTGATTTCTTTGTAATGGGTGTGTTCCTTATCTTATCCTAGTGTCTAAACTCTTCTCCATGGCTGGACCCCCAAATAATATTCCTTTATGTGCTAAGGGGTATCTAGAGAGTGGGATAGGTTTAATAACTACCCTAACCCTAACGCGTACACTTACCCGAACCCCTAACCTAAACCTAACACGTACCCTAATCCTAACCCGTAACCTAAACCGAGCCCTAACCCTAACACTAACCCTAACCCTAAACCCAAACCATACCCTACGCCGTACCTGAAGCCCTCCACGAACACGTACCGTAAGCCGTACCCTAAGCCTAACCCTAAGCCTAACCCTAACCCTAGGCTACCCTTGACTGCTTCTGCCTCCAATAGATTTCCTAAGCATTAGTGTTTTAAGGAACAGCTTAAAAAGAGAATCCTAATGTGATTTCTTTATAATGGGTGTGTTCCTTATCTTATCCTAGTGTCTAACCTTTTCTCCATGGCTGGACCCCCAAATAATATTCCTTTACGTGCTAAGGGGTATCTAGAGTGTGGGATAGGTTTAATCACTACACTAACCCTAACACGTACACTAACCCTAACCACTACTCTAAACTTATCACGTACCCTAATCCTAAACCAGACCCTAAACCGAGCCCTATCCCTAACACTAACCCTAACCCTAACCCTAACCCATACCCTACGCTGTACCCGAAGCCCTCCACGAACCCGTACCCTAAGCCGTACCCTAAGCCTAACCCTAAGCCTAACACTAACCCTAGGCTACCCTTGTTTGCTTCTACCTCCAATAGATTTCCTAAGCACTAGTGTTTTAAGGAACAGCTTAAAAAGAGAATCCTAATGTGATTTCTTTATAATGGGTGTGTTCCTTATCTTATCCTAGTGTCTAAACTCTTCTCCATGGCTGCACCCCCAAATAATATTCCTTTACGTGCTAAGGGGTATTCAGAGTGTGGGATAGGTTTAATAACTACACTAACCCTAACGCGTACCCTAACCCTAACCCCTACCCTAACCCTAACACGTACCCTAATCCTAACCCGTACCCTAAACCGAGCCCTAACCCTAACACTGACCCTAACCCTAAACCTAACCCATACCCTACGCCATACCCGAAGCCCTCCCCGAACCCGTACCCTAAGCCTAACCCTAAGCCTAACCCTAACCCTAGGCTACCCTTGACTGCTTCTGCCTCCAATAGATTTCCTAAGCACTAGTGTTTTAAGAAACAGCTTAAAAAGAGAATCCTAATGTGATTTATTTATAATGGGTGTGTTCCTTATCTTATACTAGTGTCTAAACTCTTCTCCATGGCTGGACCTCCAAATAATATTCCTTTACGTGCTAAGGGGTATCTAGAGAGTGGGATAGGTTTAATAACTACCCTAACACTAACGCGTACCCTAACCCTAACCCCTACCATAACACTAACACGTACCCTAATCCTAACCCGTAACCTAAACCGAGCCCTACCCCTAACACTAACCCTAACCCTAAACCTAACCCATACCCTACGTCGTACCCGAAGCCCTCACCGAATCCGTACCCTAAGCCGTACCCTAAGCCTAACCCTAAGCCTATCCCTAACCCTAGGCTACCCTTGACTGCTTCTGCCTCCAATTGATTTCCTAAGCACTAATGTTTTAAGGAACAGCTTAAAAAGAGAATCCTAATGTGATTTCTTTATAATGGGTGTGTTCCTTATCTTATCCTAGTGTCTAAACTCTTCTCCATGGCTGGACCCCCAAATAATATTCCTTTACGTGCTAAGGGGTATCTAGAGAGTGGGATAGGTTTAATAACTACCCTAACCCTAACGCGTACCCTAATCCGAACCCCTACCCTAACCACAAAACGTACCCTAATCCTAACCCATACCCTAAACCGAGCCTTAACCCTAACACTAACCCTAACCCTAAACCTAACCCATACCCTACGCCATACCCGAAGCCCTCCCCGAACCCGTACCCAAACCCGTACCCTAAGCCTAACCCTAACCCTAGGCTACCCTTGACTGCTTCTGCCTCCAACAGAATTCCTAAGCACTAGTGTTTTAAGGAACAGCTTAAAAAGAGAATCCTAATGTTATTTATTTATAATGGGTGTGTTCCTTATCTTATCCTAGTGTCTAAACTCTTCTCCATGGCTGGACCTCCAAATAATATTCCTTTACGTGCTAAGGGGTATCTAGAGAGTGGGATAGGTTTAATAACTACCCTAACACTAACGCGTACCCTAACCCTAACCCCTACCATATCACTAACACGTACCCTAATCCTAACCCGTAACCTAAACCGAGCCCTACCCCTAACACTAACCCTAACCCTAAACCTAACCCATACCCTACGCCGCACCCGAAGCCCTCACCGAATCCGTACCCTAAGCCGTACCCTAAGCCTAACCCTAAGCCTATCCCTAACCCTAGGCTACCCTTGACTGCTTCTGCCTCCAATTGATTTCCTAAGCACTAATGTTTTAAGGAACAGCTTAAAAAGAGAATTCTAATGTGATTTCTTTATAATGGGTGTGTTCCTTATCTTATCCTAGTGTCTAAACTCTTCTCCCTGGCTGGACGCCCAAATAATATTCCTTTACGTGCTAAGGGGTATCTAGAGAGTGGGATAGGTTTAATAACTACCCTAACCCTAATGCGTACCCGAACCCTAACCCCTACCCTAACCCTAACACGTAACCTAATCCTAACCCGTACCCTAAACGGAGCCCTAACCCTAACACTAACCCTAACCCTAACCCTAACCCATACCCTACGCCGTATCCGAACCCCTCCCCGAACCCGTACCCTAAGCCTAACCCCAAGCCTAACCCTAACCCTAGGCTACCCTTGACTGCTTCTGCCTCCAATAGATTTCCTAAGCACTAGTGTTTTAAGGAACAGCTTAAAAAGAGAATCCTAATGTGATTTCTTTATAATGGGTGTGTTCCTTATATTATCTTAGTGTCTAAGCTCTTCTCCATGGATAGACCCCCAAATAATATGGCTTTACGTGCTAAGGGTTATCTAGAGAGTGGGATAGGTTTAATAACTACCCTAACCCTAACGCGTACCCTAATCCAAACCCCTACCCTAACCCCAAAACGTACCCTAATCCTAACCCATACCCTAAACCGAGCCCTAACCCTAACACTAACCCTAACCCTAACCCTAACCCATACCCTACGCCATACCCGAAGCCCTCCCCGAACCCGTACCCTAAGCCTAACCCTAAGCCTAACCCTAACCCTAGGCTACCCTTGACTGCTTCTGCCTCCAATAGATTTCCTAAGCACTAGTGTTTTAAGGAACAGCTTAAAAAGAGAATCCTAATGTGATTTCTTTGTAATGGGTGTGTTCCTTATCTTATCCTAGTGTCTAAACTCTTCTCCATGGCTGGACCCCCAAATAATATTCCTTTATGTGCTAAGGGGTATCTAGAGAGTGGGATAGGTTTAATAACTACCCTAACCCTAACGCGTACCCTTACCCGAACCCCTAACCTAAACCTAACACGTACCCTAATCCTAACCCGTAACCTAAACCGAGCCCTAACCCTAACACTAACCCTAACCCTAAACCCAAACCATACCCTACGCCGTACCTGAAGCCCTCCACGAACACGTACCGTAAGCCGTACCCTAAGCCTAACCCTAAGCCTAACCCTAACCCTAGGCTACCCTTGACTGCTTCTGCCTCCAATAGATTTCCTAAGCATTAGTGTTTTAAGGAACAGCTTAAAAAGAGAATCCTAATGTGATTTCTTTATAATGGGGGTGTTCCTTATCTTATCCTAGTGTCTAATCTCTTCTCCATGGCTGGACCTCCAAATAATATTCCTTTACGTGCTAAGGGGTATCTAGAGAGTGGGATAGGTTTAATAACTACCCTAACCCTAATGCGTACCCTAACCCTAACCCCTACCCTAACCCTAACACGTACCTTAATCCTAACCAATACCCTAAACCGAGCCCTAACCCTAACACTAACCTTAACCCTAACCCTAACCCATACCCTACGCCGTACTCGAAGCCCTCCCCGAACCTGTACCCTAAGCCGTACCCTAAGCCTAACCCTAAGCCTAACCCTAACCCTAGGCTACCCTTGACTGCTTCTGCCTCCAATAGATTTCCTAAGCACTAGTGTTTTAAAGAACAGCTTAATAAGAGAATCCTAATGTGATTTATTTATAATGGGTATGTTCCTTATCTTATCCTAGTGTCTAACCTTTTCTCCATGGCTGGACCCCCAAATAATATTCCTTTACGTGCTAAGGGGTATCTAGAGTGTGGGATAGGTTTAATCACTACACTAACCCTAACACGTACACTAACCCTAACCACTACTCTAAACCTATCACGTACCCTAATCCTAAACCAGACCCTAAACCGAGCCCTATCCCTTACACTAACCCTAACCCTAACCCTAACCCGTACCCTACGCTGTACCCGAAGCCCTCCCCGAACCCGTACCCTAAGCCGTACCCTAAGCCTAACCCTAAGCCTAACACTAACCCTAGGCTACCCTTGTTTGCTTCTACCTCCAATAGATTTCCTAAGCACTAGTGTTTTAAGGAACAGCTTAAAAAGAGAATCCTAATGTGATTTCTTTATAATGGGTGTGTTCCTTATCTTATCCTAGTGTCTAAACTCTTCTCCATGGCTGCACCCCCAAATAATATTCCTTTACGTGCTAAGGGGTATTCAGAGAGTGGGATAGGTTTAATAACTACACTAACCCTAACGCGTACCCTAACCCTAACCCCTACCCTAACCCTAACACGTACCCTAATCCTAACCCGTACCCTAAACCGAGCCCTAACCCTAACACTGACCCTAACTCTAACCCCAACCCATACCCTACGCCGTACCTGAAGCCCTCCCCGAACCCGTACCCTAAGCCGTACCCTAAGCCTAACCCTAACCCTAGGCTACCCTTGACTGCTTCTGCCTCCAACAGATTTCCTAAGCACTCCTGTTTTAAGGAACAGCTTAAAAAGAGAATCCTAATGTTATTTATTTATAATGGGTGTGTTCCTTATCTTATCCTAGTGTCTAAACTCTTCTCCATGGCTGGACCTCCAAATAATATTCCTTTACGTGCTAAGGGGTATCTAGAGAGTGGGATAGGTTTAATAACTACCCTAACACTAACGTGTACCCTAACCCTAACCCCTACCATAACACTAACACGTACCCTAAACCTAACCCGTACCCTAAACGGAGCCCTAACCCTAACACTAACCCTAACCCTAACCCTAACCCATACCCTACGCCGTGTCCGAACCCCTCCCCGAACCCGTACCCTAAGCCTAACCCCAAGCCTAACCCTAACCCTAGGCTACCCTTGACTGCTTCTGCCTCCAATAGATTTCCTAAGCACTAGTGTTTTAAGGAACAGCTTAAAAAGAGAATCCTAATGTGATTTCTTTATAATGGGTGTGTTCCTTATATTATCTTAGTGTCTAAGCTCTTCTCCATGGATAGACCCCCAAATAATATGGCTTTACGTGCTAAGGGTTATCTAGAGAGTGGGATAGGTTTAATAACTACCCTAACCCTAACGCGTACCCTAATCCAAACCCCTACCCTAACCCCAAAACGTACCCTAATCCTAACCCATACCCTAAACCGAGCCCTAACCCTAACACTAACCCTAACCCTAACCCTAACCCATACCCTACGCCATACCCGAAGCCCTCCCCGAACCCGTACCCTAAGCCTAACCCTAAGCCTAACCCTAACCCTAGGCTACCCTTGACTGCTTCTGCCTCCAATAGATTTCCTAAGCACTAGTGTTTTAAGAAACAGCTTAAAAAGAGAATCCTAATGTGATTTCTTTATAATGGGTGTGTTCCTTATCTTATCCTAGTGTCTAAACTCTTCTCCATGGCTGGACCTCCAAATAATATTCATTTACGTGCTATGGGGTATCTAGAGAGTGGGATAGGTTTAATAACTACCCTAACCCTAACGTGTACCCTAACCCTAACCCCTACTCTAACCCTAACACGTACCCTAATCCTATCCCGTACCCTAAACGGAGCCCTAATCCTAACACTAACCCTAACCCTAACCCTAACCCATACCCTACGCCATACACGAAGCCCTCCCCTAACCCGTACCCTAAGCCGTACCCTAAGCCTAACCCTAAGCCTAACCCTAACCCTAGGCTACCCTTGACTGCTTCTGCCTCCAATAGATTTCCTAAGCACTAGTGTTTTAAGGAACAGCTTAAAAAGAGAATCCTAATGTGATTTCTTTGTAATGGGTGTGTTCCTTATCTTATCCTAGTGTCTAAACTCTTCTCCATGGCTGGACCCCCAAATAATATTCCTTTACGTGCTAAGGGGTATCTAGAGAGTGGGATAGGTTTAATAACTACCCTAACCCTAACGCGTACCCTTACCCGAACCCCTAACCTAATCCTAACACGTACCCTAATCCTAACTCGTAACCTAAACCGAGCCCTAACCCTAACACTAACCCTAACCCTAAACCTAAACCATACCCTACGCCGTACCTGAAGCCCTCCCGGATCCCGTACCGTAAGCCATACCCTAAGCCTAACCCTAAGCCTAACCCTAACCGTAGGCTAACCTTGACTGCTTCTGCCTCCAATAGATTTCCTAAGCATTAGTGTTTTAAGGAACAGCTTAAAAAGAGACTCCTAATGTGATTTCTTTATAATGGGTGTGTTCCTTATCTTATCCTAGTGTCTAATCTCTTCTCCATGGCTGGACCTCCAAATAATATTCCTTTACATGCTAAGGGGTATCTAGAGAGTGGGATAGGTTTAATAACTACCCTAACCCTAACGCGTACCCTAACCCTAACCCCTACCCTAACCCTAACACGTACCCTAATCCTAACCAATACCCTAAACCGAGCCCTAACCCTAACACTAACCCTAACCCTAACCCTAACCCATATCCTACGCCGTACTCGAAGCCCTCCCCGAACCCGTACCCTAAGCCGTACCCTAAGCCTAACCCTAAGCCTAACCCTAACCCTAGGCTACCCTTGACTGCTTCTGCCTCCAATAGATTTCCTAAGCACTAGTGTTTTAAGGAACAGCTTAAAAAGAGAATCCTAATGTGATTTATTTATAATGGGTATGTTCCTTATCTTATCCTAGTGTCTAACCTTTTCTCCATGGCTGGACCCCCAAATAATATTCCTTTACGTGCTAAGGGGTATCTAGAGTGTGGGATAGGTTTAATCACTACACTAACCCTAACACGTACACTAAACCTAACCACTACTCTAAACCTATCACGTACCCTAATCCTAAACAAGACCCTAAACCGAGCCCTATCCCTAACACTAACCCTAACCCTAACCCTAACCCATACCCTACGCTGTACCCGAAGCCCTCCCCGAACCCGTACCCTAAGCCGTACCCTAAGCCTAACCCTAAGCCTAACACTAACCCTAGGCTACCCTTGTTTGCTTCTACCTCCAATAGATTTCCTAAGCACTAGTGTTTTAAGGAACAGCTTAAAAAGAGAATCCTAATGTGATTTCTTTATAATGGGTGTGTTCCTTATCATATCCTAGTGTCTAAACTCTTCTCCATGGCTGCACCCCCAAATAATATTCCTTTACGTGCTAAGGGGTATTCAGAGAGTGGGATAGGTTTAATAACTACACTAACCCTAACGCGTACCCTAACCCTAACCCCTACCCTAACCCTAACACGTACCCTAATCCTAACCCGTACCCTAAACCGAGCCCTAACCCTAACACTGACCCTAACTCTAACCCTAACCCATACCCTACGCCGTACCCGAAGCCCTCCCCGAACCCGTACCCTAAGCCGTACCCTAAGCCTAACCCTAACCCTAGGCTACCCTTGACTGCTTCTGCCTCCAACAGATTTCCTAAGCACTAGTGTTTTAAGGAACAGCTTAAAAAGAGAATCCTAATGTTATTTATTTATAATGGGTGTGTTCCTTATCTTATCCTAGTGTCTAAACTCTTCTCCATGGCTGGACCTCCAAATAATATTCCTTTACGTGCTAAGGGGTATCTAGAGAGTGGGATAGGTTTAATAACTACCCTAACACTAACGCGTACCCTAACCCTAACCCCTACCATAACACTAACACGTACCCTAATCCTAACCCGTAAGCTAAACCGAGCCCTACCCCTAACACTAACCCTAACCCTAAACCTAACCCATACCCTACGCCGCACCCGAAGCCCTCACCGAATCCGTACCCTAAGCCGTACCCTAAGCCTAACCCTAAGCCTATCCCTAACCCTAGGCTACCCTTGACTGCTTCTGCCTCCAATTGATTTCCTAAGCACTAATGTTTTAAGGAACAGCTTAAAAAGAGAATCCTAATGTGATTTCTTTATAATGGGTGTGTTCCTTATCTTATCCTAGTGTCTAAACTCTTCTCCATGGCTGGACGCCCAAATAATATTCCTTTACGTGCTAAGGGGTATCTAGAGAGTGGGATAGGTTTAATAACTACCCTAACCCTAATGCGTACCCTTACCCGAACCCCTAACCTAAACCTAACACGTACCCTAATCCTAACTCGTAACCTAAACCGAGCCCTAACCCTAACACTAACCCTAACCCTAAACCTAAACCATACCCTACGCCGTACCTGAAGCCTTCCCGGATCCCGTACCGTAAGCCATACCCTAAGCCTAACCCTAAGCCTAACCCTAACCGTAGGCTAACCTTGACTGCTTCTGCCTCCAATAGATTTCCTAAGCATTAGTGTTTTAAGGAACAGCTTAAAAAGAGAATCCTAATGTGATTTCTTTATAATGGGTGTGTTCCTTATCTTATCCTAGTGTCTAATCTCTTCTCCATGGCTGGACCTCCAAATAATATTCCTTTACATGCTAAGGGGTATCTAGAGAGTGGGATAGGTTTAATAACTACCCTAACCCTAACGCGTACCCTAACCCTAACCCCTACCCTAACCCTAACACGTACCCTAATCCTAACCAATACCCTAAACCGAGCCCTAACCCTAACACTAACCCTAACCCTAACCCTAACCCATACCCTACGCCGTACTCGAAGCCCTCCCCGAACCCGTACCCTAAGCCGTACCCTAAGCCTAACCCTAAGCCTAACCCTAACCCTAGGCTACCCTTGACTGCTTCTCCCTCCAATAGATTTCCTAAGCACTAGTGTTTTAAGGAACAGCTTAAAAAGAGAATCCTAATGTGATTTATTTATAATGGGTATGTTCCTTATCTTATCCTAGTGTCTAACCTTTTCTCCATGGCTGGACCCCCAAATAATATTCCTTTACGTGCTAAGGGGTATCTAGAGTGTGGGATAGGTTTAATCACTACACTAACCCTAACACGTACACTAAACCTAACCACTACTCTAAACCTATCACGTACCCTAATCCTAAACAAGACCCTAAACCGAGCCCTATCCCTAACACTAACCCTAACCCTAACCCTAACCCATACCCTACGCTGTACCCGAAGCCCTCCCCGAACCCGTACCCTAAGCCGTACCCTAAGCCTAACCCTAAGCCTAACACTAACCCTAGGCTACCCTTGTTTGCTTCTACCTCCAATAGATTTCCTAAGCACTAGTGTTTTAAGGAACAGCTTAAAAAGAGAATCCTAATGTGATTTCTTTATAATGGGTGTGTTCCTTATCGTATCCTAGTATCTAAACTCTTCTCCATGGCTGGACCTCCAAATAATATTCCTTTACGTGCTAAGGGGTATCTAGAGAGTGGGATAGGTTTAATAACTACTCTAACCCTAACGCGTACCCTAACCCTAACCCCTACTCTAACCCTAACACGTACCCTAATCCTATCCCGTACCCTAAACGGAGCCCTAATCCTAACACTAACCCTAACCCTAACCCTAACCCATACCCTACGCCATACACGAATCCCTCACCGAACCCGTACCCTAAGCCGTACCCTAAGCCTAACCCTAAGCCTAACCCTAACCCTAGGCTACCCTTGACTGCTTCTGCCTCCAATAGATTTCCTAAGCACTAGTGTTTTAAGGAACAGCTTAAAAAGAGAATCCTAATGTGATTTCTTTGTAATGGGTGTGTTCCTTATCTTATCCTAGTGTCTAAACTCTTCTCCATGGCTGGACCCCCAAATAATATTCCTTTATGTGCTAAGGGGTATCTAGAGAGTGGGATAGGTTTAATAACTACCCTAACCCTAACGCGTACACTTACCCGAACCCCTAACCTAAACCTAACACGTACCCTAATCCTATCCCGTAACCTAAACCGAGCCCTAACCCTAACACTAACCCTAACCCTAAACCCAAACCATACCCTACGCCGTACCTGAAGCCCTCCACGAACACGTACCGTAAGCCGTACCCTAAGCCTAACCCTAAGCCTAACCCTAACCCTAGGCTACCCTTTACTGCTTCTGCCTCCAATAGATTTCCTAAGCATTAGTGTTTTAAGGAACAGCTTAAAAAGAGAATCCTAATGTGATTTCTTTATAATGGGTGTGTTCCTTATCTTATCCTAGTGTCTAACCTTTTCTCCATGGCTGGACCCCCAAATAATATTCCTTTACGTGCTAAGGGGTATCTAGAGTGTGGGATAGGTTTAATCACTACACTAACCCTAACACGTACACTAACCCTAACCACTACTCTAAACTTATCACGTACCCTAATCCTAAACCAGACCCTAAACCGAGCCCTATCCCTAACACTAACCCTAACCCTAACCCTAACCCATACCCTACGCTGTACCCGAAGCCCTCCACGAACCCGTACCCTAAGCCGTACCCTAAGCCTAACCCTAAGCCTAACACTAACCCTAGGCTACCCTTGTTTGCTTCTACCTCCAATAGATTTCCTAAGCACTAGTGTTTTAAGGAACAGCTTAAAAAGAGAATCCTAATGTGATTTCTTTATAATGGGTGTGTTCCTTATCTTATCCTAGTGTCTAAACTCTTCTCCATGGCTGCACCCCCAAATAATATTCCTTTACGTGCTAAGGGGTATTCAGAGTGTGGGATAGGTTTAATAACTACACTAACCCTAACGCGTACCCTAACCCTAACCCCTACCCTAACCCTAACACGTACCCTAATCCTAACCCGTACCCTAAACCGAGCCCTAACCCTAACACTGACCCTAACCCTAAACCTAACCCATACCCTACGCCATACCCGAAGCCCTCCCCGAACCCGTACCCTAAGCCTAACCCTAAGCCTAACCCTAACCCTAGGCTACCCTTGACTGCTTCTGCCTCCAATAGATTTCCTAAGCACTAGTGTTTTAAGAAACAGCTTAAAAAGAGAATCCTAATGTGATTTATTTATAATGGGTGTGTTCCTTAACTTATCCTAGTGTCTAAACTCTTCTCCATGGCTGGACCTCCAAATAATATTCCTTTACGTGCTAAGGGGTATCTAGAGAGTGGGATAGGTTTAATAACTACCCTAACACTAACGCGTACCCTAACCCTAACCCCTACCATAACACTAACACGTACCCTAATCCTAACCCGTAACCTAAACCGAGCCCTACCCCTAACACTAACCCTAACCCTAAACCTAACCCATACCCTACGTCGTACCCGAAGCCCTCACCGAATCCGTACCCTAAGCCGTACCCTGAGCCTAACCCTAAGCCTATCCCTAACCCTAGGCTACCCTTGACTGCTTCTGCATCCAATTGATTTCCTAAGCACTAATGTTTTAAGGAACAGCTTAAAAAGAGAATCCTAATGTGATTTCTTTATAATGGGTGTGTTCCTTATCTTATCCTAGTGTCTAAACTCTTCTCCATGGCTGGACCCCCAAATAATATTCCTTTACGTGCTAAGGGGTATCTAGAGAGTGGGATAGGTTTAATAACTACCCTAACCCTAACGCGTACCCTAATCCGAACCCCTACCCTAACCACAAAACGTACCCTAATCCTAACCCATACCCTAAACCGAGCCTTAACCCTAACACTAACCCTAACCCTAAACCTAACCCATACCCTACGCCATACCCGAAGCCCTCCCCGAACCCGTACCCTAAGCCTAACCCTAAGCCTAACCCTAACCCTAGGCTACCCTTGACTGCTTCTGCCTCCAATAGATTTCCTAAGCACTAGTGTTTTAAGGAACAGCTTAAAAAGAGAATCCTAATGTGATTTCTTTGTAATGGGTGTGTTCCTTATCTTATCCTAGTGTCTAAACTCTTCTCCATGGCTGGACCCCCAAATAATATTCCTTTACGTGCTAAGGGGTATCTAGAGAGTGGGATAGGTTTAATAACTACCCTAACCCTAACGCGTACCCTTACCCGAACCCCTAACCTAAACCTAACACGTACCCTAATCCTAACTCGTAACCTAAACCGAGCCCTAACCCTAACACTGACCCTAACTCTAACCCTAACCCATACCCTACGCCTTACCCGAAGCCCTCCCCAAACCCGTACCCTAAGCCTAACCCTAACCCTAGGCTACCCTTGACTGCTTCTGCCTCCAACAGATTTCCTAAGCACTAGTGTTTTAAGGAACAGCTTAAAAAGAGAATCCTAATGTTATTTATTTATAATGGGTGTGTTCCTTATCTTATCCTAGTGTCTAAACTCTTCTCCATGGCTGGACCTCCAAATAATATTCCTTTACGTGCTAAGGGGTATCTAGAGAGTGGGATAGGTTTAATAACTACCCTAACACTAACGCGTACCCTAACCCTAACCCCTACCATATCACTAACACGTACCCTAATCCTAACCCGTAACCTAAACCGAGCCCTACCCCTAACACTAACCCTAACCCTAAACCTAACCCATACCCTACGCCGCACCCGAAGCCCTCACCGAATCCGTACCCTAAGCCGTACCCTAAGCCTAACCCTAAGCCTATCCCTAACCCTAGGCTACCCTTGACTGCTTCTGCCTCCAATTGATTTCCTAAGCACTAATGTTTTAAGGAACAGCTTAAAAAGAGAATCCTAATGTGATTTCTTTATAATGGGTGTGTTCCTTATATTATCTTAGTGTCTAAGCTCTTCTCCATGGATAGACCCCCAAATAATATGGCTTTACGTGCTAAGGGTTATCTAGAGAGTGGGATAGGTTTAATAACTACCCTAACCCTAACGCGTACCCTAATCCAAACCCCTACCCTAACCCCAAAACGTACCCTAATCCTAACCCATACCCTAAACCGAGCCCTAACCCTAACACTAACCCTAACCCTAACCCTAACCCATACCCTACGCCATACCCGAAGCCCTCCCCGAACCCGTACCCTAAGCCTAACCCTAAGCCTAACCCTAACCCTAGGCTACCCTTGACTGCTTCTGCCTCCAATAGATTTCCTAAGCACTAGTGTTTTAAGAAACAGCTTAAAAAGAGAATCCTAATGTGATTTCTTTATAATGGGTGTGTTCCTTATCTTATCCTAGTGTCTAAACTCTTCTCCATGGCTGGACCTCCAAATAATATTCATTTACGTGCTATGGGGTATCTAGAGAGTGGGATAGGTTTAATAACTACCCTAACCCTAACGTGTACCCTAACCCTAACCCCTACTCTAACCCTAACACGTACCCTAATCCTATCCCGTACCCTAAACGGAGCCCTAATCCTAACACTAACCCTAACCCTAACCCTAACCCATACCCTACGCCATACACGAAGCCCTCCCCTAACCCGTACCCTAAGCCGTACCCTAAGCCTAACCCTAAGCCTAACCCTAACCCTAGGCTACCCTTGACTGCTTCTGCCTCCAATAGATTTCCTAAGCACTAGTGTTTTAAGGAACAGCTTAAAAAGAGAATCCTAATGTGATTTCTTTGTAATGGGTGTGTTCCTTATCTTATCCTAGTGTCTAAACTCTTCTCCATGGCTGGACCCCCAAATAATATTCCTTTACGTGCTAAGGGGTATCTAGAGAGTGGGATAGGTTTAATAACTACCCTAACCCTAACGCGTACCCTTACCCGAACCCCTAACCTAATCCTAACACGTACCCTAATCCTAACTCGTAACCTAAACCGAGCCCTAACCCTAACACTAACCCTAACCCTAAACCTAAACCATACCCTACGCCGTACCTGAAGCCCTCCCGGATCCCGTACCGTAAGCCATACCCTAAGCCTAACCCTAAGCCTAACCCTAACCGTAGGCTAACCTTGACTGCTTCTGCCTCCAATAGATTTCCTAAGCATTAGTGTTTTAAGGAACAGCTTAAAAAGAGACTCCTAATGTGATTTCTTTATAATGGGTGTGTTCCTTATCTTATCCTAGTGTCTAATCTCTTCTCCATGGCTGGACCTCCAAATAATATTCCTTTACATGCTAAGGGGTATCTAGAGAGTGGGATAGGTTTAATAACTACCCTAACCCTAACGCGTACCCTAACCCTAACCCCTACCCTAACCCTAACACGTACCCTAATCCTAACCAATACCCTAAACCGAGCCCTAACCCTAACACTAACCCTAACCCTAACCCTAACCCATATCCTACGCCGTACTCGAAGCCCTCCCCGAACCCGTACCCTAAGCCGTACCCTAAGCCTAACCCTAAGCCTAACCCTAACCCTAGGCTACCCTTGACTGCTTCTGCCTCCAATAGATTTCCTAAGCACTAGTGTTTTAAGGAACAGCTTAAAAAGAGAATCCTAATGTGATTTATTTATAATGGGTATGTTCCTTATCTTATCCTAGTGTCTAACCTTTTCTCCATGGCTGGACCCCCAAATAATATTCCTTTACGTGCTAAGGGGTATCTAGAGTGTGGGATAGGTTTAATCACTACACTAACCCTAACACGTACACTAAACCTAACCACTACTCTAAACCTATCACGTACCCTAATCCTAAACAAGACCCTAAACCGAGCCCTATCCCTAACACTAACCCTAACCCTAACCCTAACCCATACCCTACGCTGTACCCGAAGCCCTCCCCGAACCCGTACCCTAAGCCGTACCCTAAGCCTAACCCTAAGCCTAACACTAACCCTAGGCTACCCTTGTTTGCTTCTACCTCCAATAGATTTCCTAAGCACTAGTGTTTTAAGGAACAGCTTAAAAAGAGAATCCTAATGTGATTTCTTTATAATGGGTGTGTTCCTTATCATATCCTAGTGTCTAAACTCTTCTCCATGGCTGCACCCCCAAATAATATTCCTTTACGTGCTAAGGGGTATTCAGAGAGTGGGATAGGTTTAATAACTACACTAACCCTAACGCGTACCCTAACCCTAACCCCTACCCTAACCCTAACACGTACCCTAATCCTAACCCGTACCCTAAACCGAGCCCTAACCCTAACACTGACCCTAACTCTAACCCTAACCCATACCCTACGCCGTACCCGAAGCCCTCCCCGAACCCGTACCCTAAGCCGTACCCTAAGCCTAACCCTAACCCTAGGCTACCCTTGACTGCTTCTGCCTCCAACAGATTTCCTAAGCACTAGTGTTTTAAGGAACAGCTTAAAAAGAGAATCCTAATGTTATTTATTTATAATGGGTGTGTTCCTTATCTTATCCTAGTGTCTAAACTCTTCTCCATGGCTGGACCTCCAAATAATATTCCTTTACGTGCTAAGGGGTATCTAGAGAGTGGGATAGGTTTAATAACTACCCTAACACTAACGCGTACCCTAACCCTAACCCCTACCATAACACTAACACGTACCCTAATCCTAACCCGTAAGCTAAACCGAGCCCTACCCCTAACACTAACCCTAACCCTAAACCTAACCCATACCCTACGCCGCACCCGAAGCCCTCACCGAATCCGTACCCTAAGCCGTACCCTAAGCCTAACCCTAAGCCTATCCCTAACCCTAGGCTACCCTTGACTGCTTCTGCCTCCAATTGATTTCCTAAGCACTAATGTTTTAAGGAACAGCTTAAAAAGAGAATCCTAATGTGATTTCTTTATAATGGGTGTGTTCCTTATCTTATCCTAGTGTCTAAACTCTTCTCCATGGCTGGACGCCCAAATAATATTCCTTTACGTGCTAAGGGGTATCTAGAGAGTGGGATAGGTTTAATAACTACCCTAACCCTAATGCGTACCCGAACCCTAACCCCTACCCTAACCCTAACACGTAACCTAATCCTAACCCGTACCCTAAACGGAGCCCTAACCCTAACACTAATCCTAACCCTAACCCTAACCCATACCCTACGCCGTATCCGAACCCCTCCCCGAACCCGTACCATAAGCCTAACCCCAAGCCTAACCCTAACCCTAGGCTACCCTTGACTGCTTCTGCCTCCAATAGATTTCCTAAGCACTAGTGTTTTAAGGAACAGCTTAAAAAGAGAATCCTAATGTGATTTCTTTATAATGGGTGTGTTCCTTATATTATCTTAGTGTCTAAGCTCTTCTCCATGGATAGACCCCCAAATAATATGGCTTTACGTGCTAAGGGGTATCTAGAGAGTGGGATAGGTTTAATAACTACCCTAACCCTAACGCGTACCCTAATCCTAACCCCTACCCTAACCCCAAGACGTACCCTAATCCTAACCCATACCCTAAACCGAGCCCTAACCCTAACACTAACCCTAACACTAACCCTAACCCATACCCTACGCCATACCCGAAGCCCTCCCCGAACCCGGACCCTAAGCCTAACCCTAAGCCTAACCCTAACCCTAGGCTACCCTTGAATGCTTCTGCCTCCAATAGATTTCCTAAGCACTAGTGTTTTAAGGAACAGCTTAAAAAGAGAATCCTAATGTGATTTCTTTATAATGGGTGTGTTCCTTATCGTATCCTAGTATCTAAACTCTTCTCCATGGCTGGACCTCCAAATAATATTCCTTTACGTGCTAAGGGGTATCTAGAGAGTGGGATAGGTTTAATAACTAACCTAACCCTAACGCGTACCCTAACCCTAACCCCTACTCTAACCCTAACACGTACCGTAATCCTATCCCGTACCCTAAACGGAGCCCTAATCCTAACACTAACCCTAACCCTAACCCTAACCCATACCCTACGCCATACAAGAATCCCTCACCGAACCCGTACCCTAAGCCGTACCCTAAGCCTAACCCTAAGCCTAACCCTAACCCTAGGCTACCCTTGACTGCTTCTGCCTCCAATAGATTTCCTAAGCACTAGTGTTTTAAGGAACAGCTTAAAAAGAGAATCCTAATGTGATTTCTTTGTAATGGGTGTGTTCCTTATCTTATCCTAGTGTCTAAACTCTTCTCCATGGCTGGACCCCCAAATAATATTCCTTTATGTGCTAAGGGGTATCTAGAGAGTGGGATAGGTTTAATAACTACCCTAACCCTAACGCGTACCCTTACCCGAACCCCTAACCTAAACCTAACACGTACCCTAATCCTAACCCGTAACCTAAACCGAGCCCTAACCCTAACACTAACCCTAACCCTAAACCCAAACCATACCCTACGCCGTACCTGAAGCCCTCCCCGAACACATACCGTAAGCCGTACCCTAAGCCTAACCCTAAGCCTAACCCTAACCCTAGGCTACCCTTGACTGCTTCTGCCTCCAATAGATTTCCTAAGCATTAGTGTTTTAAGGAACAGCTTAAAAAGAGAATCCTAATGTGATTTCTTTATAATGGGGGTGTTCCTTATCTTATCCTAGTGTCTAATCTCTTCTCCATGGCTGGACCTCCAAATAATATTCCTTTACGTGCTAAGGGGTATCTAGAGAGTGGGATAGGTTTAATAACTACCCTAACCCTAACGCGTACCCTAACCCTAACCCCTACCCTAACCCTAACACGTACCCTAATCCTAACCAATACCCTAAACCGAGCCCTAACCCTAACACTAACCCTAACCCTAACCCTAACCCATACCCTACGCCGTACTCGAAGCCCTCCCCGAACCCGTACCCTAAGCCGTACCCTAAGCCTAACCCTAAGCCTAACCCTAACCCTAGGCTACCCTTGACTGCTTCTGCCTCCAATAGATTTCCTAAGCACTAGTGTTTTAAAGAACAGCTTAAAAAGAGAATCCTAATGTGATTTATTTATAATGGGTATGTTCCTTATCTTATCCTAGTGTCTAACCTTTTCTCCATGGCTGGACCCCCAAATAATATTCCTTTACGTGCTAAGGGGTATCTAGAGTGTGGGATAGGTTTAATCACTACACTAACCCTAACACGTACACTAACCCTAACCACTACTCTAAACCTATCACGTACCCTAATCCTAAACCAGACCCTAAACCGAGCCCTATCCCTAACACTAACCCTAACCCTAACCCTAACCCGTACCCTACGCTGTACCCGAAGCCCTCCCCGAACCCGTACCCTAAGCCGTACCCTAAGCCTAACCCTAAGCCTAACACTAACCCTAGGCTACCCTTGTTTGCTTCTACCTCCAGTAGATTTCCTAAGCACTAGTGTTTTAAGGAACAGCTTAAAAAGAGAATCCTAATGTGATTTCTTTATAATGGGTGTGTTCCTTATCTTATCCTAGTGTCTAAACTCTTCTCCATGGCTGCACCCCCAAATAATATTCCTTTACGTGCTAAGGGGTATTCAGAGAGTGGGATAGGTTTAATAACTACACTAACCCTAACGCGTACCCTAACCCTAACCCCTACCCTAACCCTAACACGTACCCTAATCCTAACCCGTACCCTAAACCGAGCCCTAACCCTAACACTGACCCTAACTCTAACCCCAACCCATACCCTACGCCGTACCCGAAGCCCTCCCCGAACCCGTACCCTAAGCCGTACCCTAAGCCTAACCCTAACCCTAGGCTACCCTTGACTGCTTCTGCCTCCAACAGATTTCCTAAGCACTCCTGTTTTAAGGAACAGCTTAAAAAGAGAATCCTAATGTTATTTATTTATAATGGGTGTGTTCCTTATCTTATCCTAGTGTCTAAACTCTTCTCCATGCCTGGACCTCCAAATAATATTCCTTTACGTGCTAAGGGGTATCTAGAGAGTGGGATAGGTTTAATAACTACCCTAACACTAACGCGTACCCTAACCCTAACCCCTACCATAACACTAACACGTACCCTAAACCTAACCCGTACCCTAAACGGAGCCCTAACCCTAACACTAACCCTAACCCTAACCCTAACCCATACCCTACGCCGTATCCGAACCCCTCCCCGAACCCGTACCCTAAGCCTAACCCCAAGCCTAACCCTAACCCTAGGCTACCCTTGACTGCTTCTGCCTCCAATAGATTTCCTAAGCACTAGTGTTTTAAGGAACAGCTTAAAAAGAGAATCCTAATGTGATTTCTTTATAATGGGTGTGTTCCTTATAATATCATACTGTCTAAGCTCTTCTCCATGGATAGACCCCCAAATAATATGGCTTTACGTGCTAAGGGTTATCTAGAGAGTGGGATAGGTTTAATAACTACCCTAACCCTAACGCGTACCCTAATCCTAACCCCTACCCTAACCCCAAGACGTACCCTAATCCTAACCCATACCCTAAACCGAGCCCTAACCCTAACACTAACCCTAACACTAACCCTAACCCATACCCTACGCCATACCCGAAGCCCTCCCCGAACCCGGACCCTAAGCCTAACCCTAAGCCTAACCCTAACCCTAGGCTACCCTTGACTGCTTCTGCCTCCAATAGATTTCCTAAGCACTAGTGTTTTAAGGAACAGCTTAAAAAGAGAATCCTAATGTGATTTCTTTATAATGGGTGTGTTCCTTATCGTATCCTAGTATCTAAACTCTTCTCCATGGCTGGACCTTCAAATAATATTCCTTTACGTGCTAAGGGGTATCTAGAGAGTGGGATAGGTTCAATAACTACCCTAACCCTAACGCGTACCCTAACCCTAACACCTACCCTAACCCTAACACGTACCCTAATCCTAACCAATACCCTAAACCGAGCCCTAACCCTAACACTAACCCTAACCCTAACCCTAACCCATACCCTACGCCATACTCGAAGCCCTCCCCGAACCCGTACCCTAAGCCGTACCCTAAGCCTAACCCTAAGCCTAACCCTAACCCTAGGCTACCCTTGACTGCTTCTGCCTCCAATAGATTTCCTAAGCACTAGTGTTTTAAGGAACAGCTTAAAAAGAGAATCCTAATGTGATTTATTTATAATCGGTATGTTCCTTATCTTATCCTAGTGTCTAACCTTTTCTCCATGGCTGGACCCCCAAATAATATTCCTTTACGTGCTAAGGGGTATCTAGAGTGTGGGATAGGTTTAATCACTACACTAACCCTAACACGTACACTAACCCTAACCACTACTCTAAACCTATCACGTACCCTAATCCTAAACCAGACCCTAAACCGAGCCCTATCCCTAACACTAACCCTAACCCTAACCCTAACCCATACCCTACGCTGTACCCGAAGCCCTCCCCGAACCCGTACCCTAAGCCGTATCCAAAGCCTAACCCTAAGCATAACACTAACCCTAGGCTACCCTTGTTTGCTTCTACCTCCAGTAGATTTCCTAAGCACTAGTGTTTTAAGGAACAGCTTAAAAAGAGAATCCTAATGTGATTTCTTTATAATGGGTGTGTTCCTTATCTTATCCTAGTGTCTAAACTCTTCTCCATGGCTGCACCCCCAAATAATATTCCTTTACGTGCAAAGGGGTATTCAGAGAGTGGGATAGGTTTAATAACTACACTAACCCTAACGCGTACCCTAACCCTAACCCCTACCCTAACCCTAACACGTACCCTAATCCTAACCCGTACCCTAAACCGAGCCCTAACCCTAACACTGACCCTAACTCTAACCATAACCCATACCCTACGCCGTACCCGAAGCCCTCCCCGAACCCGTACCCTAAGCCGTACCCTAAGCCTAACCCTAACCCTAGGCTACCCTTGACTGCTTCTGCCTCCAATAGATTTCCTAAGCACTAGTGTTTTAAGGAACAGCTTAAAAAGAGAATCCTAATGTGATTTCTTTGTAATGGGTGTGTTCCTTATCTTATCCTAGTGTCTAAACTCTTCTCCATGGCTGGACCCCCAAATAATATTCCTTTACGTGCTAAGGGGTATCTAGAGAGTGGGATAGGTTTAATAACTACCCTAACCCTAATGCGTACCCTAACCCTAACCCCTACTCTAACCCTAACACGTACCCTAATCCTATCCCGTACCATAAACGGAGCCCTAACCCTAACACTAACCCAAACCCTAACCCTAACCCACACCCTACGCCGTACCCGAAGCCCTCCCCGAACCCGTAACCTAAGCCGTACCCTATGCCGTACCCTAAGCCTAACCCTAACCCTAGGCTACCCTTGACTGCTTCTGCCTCCAACAGATTTCCTAAGCACTACTGTTTTAAGGAACAGCTTAAAAAGAGAATCCTAATGTTATTTATTTATACTGGGTGTGTTCCTTATCTTATCCTAGTGTCTAAACTCTTCTCCATGGCTGGACCTCCAAATAATATTCCTTTACGTGCTAAGGGGTATCTAGAGAGTGGGATAGGTTTAATAACTACCCTAACACTAACACGTACCCTAACCCTAACCCCTACCATAACACTAACACGTACCCTAATCCTAACCCGTAACCTAAACCGAGCCCTACCCCTAACACTAACGCTAACCCTAAACCTAACCCATACCCTACGCCGTACCCGAAGCCCTCACCGAATCCGTACCCTAAGCCGTACCCTAAGCCTAACCCTAAGCCTATCCCTAACCCTAGGCTACCCTTGACTGCTTCTGCCTCCAATTGATTTCCTAAGCACTAATGTTTTAAGGAACAGCTTAAAAAGAGAATCCTAATGTGATTTCTTTATACTGGGTGTGTTCCTTATCTTATCCTAGTGTCTAAACTCTTCTCCATGGCTGGACCCGCAAATAATATTCCTTTACGTGCTAAGGGGTATCTAGAGAGTGGGATAGGTTTAATAACTACCCTAACCCTAATGCGTACCCGAACCCTAACCCCTACCCTAACCCTAACACGTAACCTAATCCTAACCCTTACCCTAAACGGAGCCCTAACCCTAACACTAACCCTAACACTAACCCTAACCCATACCCTACGCCATATCCGAACCCCTCCCCGAACGCGTACCCTAAGCCTAACCCCAAGCCTAACCCTAACCCTAGGCTACCCTTGACTGCTTCTGCCTCCAATAGATTTCCTAAGCACTAGTGTTTTAAGGAACAGCTTAAAAAGAGAATCCTAATGTGATTTCTTTATAATGGGTGTGTTCCTTATATTATCTTAGTGTCTAAGCTCTTCTCCATGGATAGACCCCCAAATAATATGGCTTTACGTGCTAAGGGTTATCTAGAGAGTGGGATAGGTTTAATAACTACCCTAACCCTAACGCGTACCCTAATCCTAACCCCTACACTAACCCCAAGACGTACCCTAATCCTAACCCATACCCTAAACTGAGCCCTAACCCTAACACTAACCCTAACCCTAACCCTAACCCATACCGTACGCCATAACCGAAGCCCTCCCCGAACCCGTACCCTAAGCCTAACCCTAAGCCTAACCCTAACCCTAGGCTACCCTTGACTGCTTCTGCCTCAAATAGATTTCCTAAGCACTAGTGCTTTAAGGAACAGCTTAAAAAGAGAATCCTAATGTGATTTCTTTATAATGGGTGTGTTCCTTATCTTATCCTAGTGTCTAAACTCTTCTCCATGGCTGGACCTCCAAATAATATTCCTTTACGTGCTAAGGGTTATCTAGAGAGTGGAATAGGTTTAATAACTACCCTAACCCTAACGCGTACCCTAACCCTAACCCCTACTCTAACCCTAACACGTACACTAATCCTATCCCGTACCCTAAACGGAGGTCTAATCCTAACACTAACCAAAACCCTAACCCTAACCCATACCCTCCGCCGTACACGAACCCCTCCCCGAACCTGTACCCTAAGCCGTACCCTAAGAGGTACCCTAAGCCTAACCCTAACCCTAGGCTACCCTTGACTGCTTCTGCCTCCAATAGAGTTCCTAAGCACTACTGTTTTAAGGAACAGCTTAAAAAGAGAATCCTAATGTGATTTCTTTATAATGGGTGTGTTCCTTATCTTATCCTAGTGTCTAAACTCTTCTCCATGGCTGGACCTCCAAACAATATTCCTTTACGTGCTAAGGTGTATCTAGAGAGTGGGTTAGGTTTAATAACTACCCTAACCTTAACGCGTACCCTAACCCTAAACCCTACTGTAACCCTAACACGTACCCTACTCCTAACCCGTACCCTAAACCGAGCCCTAACCCTAACACTAACCCTAACCCTACACCTAACCCATACCCTACGCCGTACCCGAGCCCCTCCCCGAACCCGTACCCTAAGCCGTACCCTAAGCCTAACACTAAGCCTAACCCTAACCCTAGGCTACCCTTGACTGCTTCTGCCTCCAATAGATTTCCTAAGCATTAGTGTTTTAAGGAACAGCTTAAAAAGAGAATCCTAATGTGATTTCTTTATAATGGGTGTGTTCCTTATCTTATCCTAGTGTCTAATCTCTTATCCATGGCTGGACCTCCAAATAATATTCCTTTACATGCTAAGGGGTATCTAGAGAGTGGGATAGGTTTAATAACTACCCTAACCCTAACGCGTACCCTAACCCTAACCCCTACCCTAACCCTAACACGTACCCTAATCCTAACCAATACCCTAAACCGAGCCCTAACCCTAACACTAAACCTAACCCTAACCCTAACCCATACCCTACGCCGTACTCGAAGCCCTCCCCGAACCCGTACCCTAAGCCGTACCCTAAGCGTAACCCTAAGCCTAACCCTAACCCTAGGCTACCCTTGACTGCTTCTGCCTCCAATAGATTTCCTAAGCACTAGTGTTTTAAGGAACAGCTTAAAAAGAGAATCCTAATGTGATTTATTTATAATGGGTATGTTCCTTATCTTATCCTAGTGTCTAAACTTTTCTCCATGGCTGGACCCCCAAATAATATTCCTTTACGTGCTATGGGGTATCTAGAGTGTGGGATAGGTTTAATCACTACACTAACCCTGACACGTACACTAAACCTAACCACTACTCTAAACCTATCACGTACCCTAATCCTAAACAAGACCCTAAACCGAGCCCTATCCCTAACACTAACCCTAACCCTAACCCTAACCCATACCCTACGCTGTACCCGAAGCCCTCCCCGAAACCGTACCCTAAGCCGTACCCTAAGCCTAACCCTAAGCCTAACACTAACCCTAGGCTACCCTTGTTTGCTTCTACCTCCAATAGATTTCCTAAGCACTAGTGTTTTAAGGAACAGCTTAAAAAGAGAATCCTAATGTGATTTCTTTATAATGGGTGTGTTCCTTATCTTATCCTAGTGTCTAAACTCTTCTCCATGGCTGCACCCCCAAATAATATTCCTTTACGTGCAAGGGGTATTCAGAGAGTGGGATAGGTTTAATAACTACACTAACCCTAACGCGTACCCTAACCCTAACCCCTACCCTAACCCTAACACGTACCCTAATCCTAACCCGTACCCTAAACCGAGCCCTAACCCTAACACTGACCCTAACTCTAACCCTAACCCATACCCTACGCCGTACCCGAAGCCCTCCCCGAACCCGTACCCTAAGCCGTACCCTAAGCCTAACCCTAACCCTAGGCTACCCTTGACTGCTTCTGCCTCCAATAGATTTCCTAAGCACTAGTGTTTTAAGGAACAGCTTAAAAAGAGAATCCTAATGTGATTTCTTTGTAATGGGTGTGTTCCTTATCTTATCCTAGTGTCTAAACTCTTCTCCATGGCTGGACCTCCAAATAATATTCCTTTACGTGCTAAGGGGTATCTGGAGAGTGGGATAGGTTTAATAACTACCCTAACACTAACACGTACCCTAACCCTAACCCCTACCATAACACTAACACGTACCCTAATCCTAACCCGTAACCTAAACCGAGCCCTACCCCTAACACTAACGCTAACCCTAAACCTAACCCATACCCTACGCCGTACCCGAAGCCCTCACCGAATCCGTACCCTAAGCCGTACCCTAAGCCTAACCCTAAGCCTATCCCTAACCCTAGGCTACCCTTGACTGCTTCTGCCTCCAATTGATTTCCTAAGCACTAATGTTTTAAGGAACAGCTTAAAAAGAGAATCCTAATGTGATTTCTTTATACTGGGTGTGTTCCTTATCTTATCCTAGTGTCTAAACTCTTCTCCATGGCTGGACCCGCAAATAATATTCCTTTACGTGCTAAGGGGTATCTAGAGAGTGGGATAGGTTTAATAACTACCCTAACCCTAATGCGTACCCGAACCCTAACCCCTACCCTAACCCTAACACGTAACCTAATCCTAACCCTTACCCTAAACGGAGCCCTAACCCTAACACTAACCCTAACACTAACCCTAACCCATACCCTACGCCATATCCGAACCCCTCCCCGAACGCGTACCCTAAGCCTAACCCCAAGCCTATCCCTAACCCTAGGCTACCCTTGACTGCTTCTGCCTCCAATAGATTTCCTAAGCACTAGTGTTTTAAGGAACAGCTTAAAAAGAGAATCCTAATGTGATTTCTTTATAATGGGTGTGTTCCTTATATTATCTTAGTGTCTAAGCTCTTCTCCATGGATAGACCCCCAAATAATATGGCTTTACGTGCTAAGGGTTATCTAGAGAGTGGGATAGGTTTAATAACTACCCTAACCCTAACGCGTACCCTAATCCTAACCCCTACACTAACCCCAAGACGTACCCTAATCCTAACCCATACCCTAAACTGAGCCCTAACCCTAACACTAACCCTAACCCTAACCCTAACCCATACCGTACGCCATAACCGAAGCCCTCCCCGAACCCGTACCCTAAGCCTAACCCTAAGCCTAACCCTAACCCTAGGCTACCCTTGACTGCTTCTGCCTCCAATAGATTTCCTAAGCACTAATGTTTTAAAGAACAGCTTAAAAAGAGAATCCTAATGTGATTTCTTTATAATGGGTGTGTTCCTTATCTTATCCTAGTGTCTAAACTCTTCTCCATGGCTGGACCTCCAAATAATATTCTTTTACATGCTAAGGGGTATCTAGAGAGTGGGATAGGTTTAATAACTACCCTAACCCTAACGCGTACTCTAACCCTAACCCCTACTCTAACCCTAACACGTACCCTAATCCTATCCCGTACCCTAAACGGAGCCCTAATCCTAACACTAACCCTAACCCTAACCCTAACCCATACCGTACGCCATACACGAAGCTCTCACCGAACCCGTACCCTGAGCCGTACCCTAAGCCTAACCCTAAGCCTAACCCTAACCCTAGGCTACCCTTGACTGCTTCTGCCTCCAACAGATTTCCTAAGCACTAATGTTTTAAGGAACAGCTTAAAAAGAGAATCCTAATGTGATTTCTTTATAATGGGTGTGTTCCTTATCTTATCCTAGTGTCTAAACTCTTCTCCATGGCTGGACCCCCAAATAATTTTCCTTTACGTGCTAAGGGGTATCTAGAGAGTGGGATAGGTTTAATAACTACCCTAACCCTAATGCGTACCCGAACCCTAACCCCTACCCTAACCCTAACACGTAACCTAATCCTAACCCGTACCCTAAACGGAGCCCTAACCCTAACACTAACCCTAACACTAACCCTAACCCATACCCTACGCCGTATCCGAACCCCTCCCCAAACCCGTACCCTAAGCCTAACCCCAAGCCTAACCCTAACCCTAGGCTACCCTTGACTGCTTCTGCCTCCAATAGATTTCCTAAGCACTAGTGCTTTAAGGAACAGCTTAAAAAGAGAATCCTAATGTGATTTCTTTATAATGGGTGTGTTCCTTATATTATCTTAGTGTCTAAGCTCTTCTCCATGGATAGACCGCCAAATAATATGGCTTTACGTGCTAAGGGTTATCTAGAGAGTGGGATAGGTTTCATAACTACCCTAACCCTAACGCGTACCCTAATCCTAACCCCTACCCTAACCCCAAGACGTACCCTAATCCTAACCCATACCCTAAACCGAGCTCTAAACCTAACACTAACCCTAACCCTAACCCTAACCCATACCCTACGCCGAACTCGAAGCCCTCCCCGAACCAGTACCCTAAGCAGTACCCTAAGCCTAACCCTAAGCCTAACCGTAACCCTAGGCTACCCTTGACTGCTTCTGCCTCCAATAGATTTCCTAAGCACTAGTGCTTTAAGGAACATCTTAAAAAGAGAATCCTAATGTGATTTCTTTATAATGGGTGTGTTCCTTATCTTATCCTAGTGTCTAAACTCTTCTCCATGGCTGGACCTCCAAATAATATTCCTTTACGTGCTAAGGGTTATCTAGAGAGTGGAATAGGTTTAATAACTACCCTAACCCTAACGCGTACCCTAACCCTAACCCCTACTCTAACCCTAACACGTACACTAATCCTATCCCGTACCCTAAACGGAGGTCTAATCCTAACACTAACCAAAACCCTAACCCTAACCCATACCCTCCGCCGTACACGAACCCCTCCCCGAACCTGTACCCTAAGCCGTACCCTAAGAGGTACCCTAAGCCTAACCCTAACCCTAGGCTACCCTTGACTGCTTCTGCCTCCAATAGAGTTCCTAAGCACTACTGTTTTAAGGAACAGCTTAAAAAGAGAATCCTAATGTGATTTCTTTATAATGGGTGTGTTCCTTATCTTATCCTAGTGTCTAAACTCTTCTCCATGGCTGGACCTCCAAACAATATTCCTTTACGTGCTAAGGTGTATCTAGAGAGTGGGTTAGGTTTAATAACTACCCTAACCTTAACGCGTACCCTAACCCTAAACCCTACTGTAACCCTAACACGTACCCTACTCCTAACCCGTACCCTAAACCGAGCCCTAACCCTAACACTAACCCTAACCCTACACCTAACCCATACCCTACGCCGTACCCGAGCCCCTCCCCGAACCCGTACCCTAAGCCGTACCCTAAGCCTAACACTAAGCCTAACCCTAACCCTAGGCTACCCTTGACTGCTTCTGCCTCCAATAGATTTCCTAAGCATTAGTGTTTTAAGGAACAGCTTAAAAAGAGAATCCTAATGTGATTTCTTTATAATGGGTGTGTTCCTTATCTTATCCTAGTGTCTAATCTCTTATCCATGGCTGGACCTCCAAATAATATTCCTTTACATGCTAAGGGGTATCTAGAGAGTGGGATAGGTTTAATAACTACCCTAACCCTAACGCGTACCCTAACCCTAACCCCTACCCTAACCCTAACACGTACCCTAATCCTAACCAATACCCTAAACCGAGCCCTAACCCTAACACTAAACCTAACCCTAACCCTAACCCATACCCTACGCCGTACTCGAAGCCCTCCCCGAACCCGTACCCTAAGCCGTACCCTAAGCGTAACCCTAAGCCTAACCCTAACCCTAGGCTACCCTTGACTGCTTCTGCCTCCAATAGATTTCCTAAGCACTAGTGTTTTAAGGAACAGCTTAAAAAGAGAATCCTAATGTGATTTATTTATAATGGGTATGTTCCTTATCTTATCCTAGTGTCTAAACTTTTCTCCATGGCTGGACCCCCAAATAATATTCCTTTACGTGCTATGGGGTATCTAGAGTGTGGGATAGGTTTAATCACTACACTAACCCTGACACGTACACTAAACCTAACCACTACTCTAAACCTATCACGTACCCTAATCCTAAACAAGACCCTAAACCGAGCCCTATCCCTAACACTAACCCTAACCCTAACCCTAACCCATACCCTACGCTGTACCCGAAGCCCTCCCCAAACCCGTACCCTAAGCCGTACCCTAAGCCTAACCCTAAGCCTAACACTAACCCTAGGCTACCCTTGTTTGCTTCTACCTCCAATAGATTTCCTAAGCACTAGTGTTTTAAGGAACAGCTTAAAAAGAGAATCCTAATGTGATTTCTTTATAATGGGTGTGTTCCTTATCTTATCCTAGTGTCTAAACTCTTCTCCATGGCTGCACCCCCAAATAATATTCCTTTACGTGCAAGGGGTATTCAGAGAGTGGGATAGGTTTAATAACTACACTAACCCTAACGCGTACCCTAACCCTAACCCCTACCCTAACCCTAACACGTACCCTAATCCTAACCCGTACCCTAAACCGAGCCCTAACCCTAACACTGACCCTAACTCTAACCCTAACCCATACCCTACGCCGTACCCGAAGCCCTCCCCGAACCCGTACCCTAAGCCGTACCCTAAGCCTAACCCTAACCCTAGGCTACCCTTGACTGCTTCTGCCTCCAATAGATTTCCTAAGCACTAGTGTTTTAAGGAACAGCTTAAAAAGAGAATCCTAATGTGATTTCTTTGTAATGGGTGTGTTCCTTATCTTATCCTAGTGTCTAAACTCTTCTCCATGGCTGGACCTCCAAATAATATTCCTTTACGTGCTAAGGGGTATCTGGAGAGTGGGATAGGTTTAATAACTACCCTAACACTAACACGTACCCTAACCCTAACCCCTACCATAACACTAACACGTACCCTAATCCTAACCCGTAACCTAAACCGAGCCCTACCCCTAACACTAACGCTAACCCTAAACCTAACCCATACCCTACGCCGTACCCGAAGCCCTCACCGAATCCGTACCCTAAGCCGTACCCTAAGCCTAACCCTAAGCCTATCCCTAACCCTAGGCTACCCTTGACTGCTTCTGCCTCCAATTGATTTCCTAAGCACTAATGTTTTAAGGAACAGCTTAAAAAGAGAATCCTAATGTGATTTCTTTATACTGGGTGTGTTCCTTATCTTATCCTAGTGTCTAAACTCTTCTCCATGGCTGGACCCGCAAATAATATTCCTTTACGTGCTAAGGGGTATCTAGAGAGTGGGATAGGTTTAATAACTACCCTAACCCTAATGCGTACCCGAACCCTAACCCCTACCCTAACCCTAACACGTAACCTAATCCTAACCCTTACCCTAAACGGAGCCCTAACCCTAACACTAACCCTAACCCTAACCCTAACCCATACCCTACGCCATATCCGAACCCCTCCCCGAACGCGTACCCTAAGCCTAACCCCAAGCCTAACCCTAACCCTAGGCTACCCTTGACTGCTTCTGCCTCCAATAGATTTCCTAAGCACTAGTGTTTTAAGGAACAGCTTAAAAAGAGAATCCTAATGTGATTTCTTTATAATGGGTGTGTTCCTTATATTATCTTAGTGTCTAAGCTCTTCTCCATGGATAGACCCCCAAATAATATGGCTTTACGTGCTAAGGGTTATCTAGAGAGTGGGATAGGTTTAATAACTACCCTAACCCTAACGCGTACCCTAATCCTAACCCCTACACTAACCCCAAGACGTACCCTAATCCTAACCCATACCCTAAACTGAGCCCTAACCCTAGCACTAACCCTAACCCTAACCCATACCCTACGCCGTACTCGAAGCCCTCCCCGAACCCGTACCCTAAGCCGTGCCCTAAGCCTAACCCTAAGCCTAACCCTAACCCTAGGCTACCCTTGACTGCTTCTGCCTCCAATAGATTTCCTAAGCACTAGTGTTTTAAGGAACAGCGTAAAAAGAGAATCCTAATGTGATTTCTTTATAATGGGTATGTTCCTTATCTTATCCTAGTGTCTAAACTTTTCTCCATGGATGGACCCCCAAATAATATTCCTTTACGTGCTAAGGGGTATCTAGAGAGTGGGATAGGTTTAATCACTACACTAACCCTAAAACGTACACTAACCCTAACCACTACCCTAACCCTAACACGTACCCTAATCCTAACCCAGACCCTAAACCGAGCCCTAACCCTAACACTAACACTAACCCTAACCCTAACCCTTACCCTACGCTGTATCCGAAGCCCTCCCCGAACCCGTACCCTAAGCCGTACCCTAAGCCTACCCCTAAGCCTAACCCTAACCCTAGGCTACCCTTGACTGCTTCTGCCTCCAATAGATTTCCTAAGCACTAGTGTTTTAAGGAACAGCTTAAAAAGAGAATCCTAATGTGATTTCTTTATAATAGGTGTGTTCCTTATCTTATCCTAGTGTCTAAACTCTTCTCCATGGCTGGACCCCCAAATAATATTCATTTACGTGCTAAGGGGTATCTAGAGAGTGTGATAGGTTTAATAACTACCCTAACCCGAACGCGTACCCTAACCCTAACACCTACCCTAACCCTAACACGTACCCTAATCCTATCCCATACCCTAAACGGAGCCCTAACCCTAACACTAACCCAAACCCTAACCCTAACCCATACCCTACGCCGTACACGAACCCCTCCCCGAACCCGTACCCTAAGCCTAACCCTAAGCCTAACCCTAAGCCTACGCTACCCTTGACTGCTTCTGCCTCCAATAGATTTCCTAAGCACTAGTGTTTTAAGGAACAGCTTAAAAAGAGAATCCTAATGTGATTTATTTATAATGGGTGTGTTCCTTATCTTATCCTAGTGTCTAAACTCTTCTCCATGGCTGGATCTCCAAATAATATTCCTTTACGTGCTAAGGGGTATCTAGAGAGTGGGCTAGGTTTAATAACTACCCTAACCCTAACGCGTACCCTAACCCTAACCCTTACCCTAACACGTACCCTAATCCTAACCAATACCCTAAACCGAGCCCTAACCCTAGCACTAACCCTAACCCTAACCCATACCCTACGCCGTACTCGAAGCCCTCCCCGAACCCGTACCCTAAGCCGTGCCCTAAGCCTAACCCTAAGACTAACCCTAACCCTAGGCTACCCTTGACTGCTTCTGCCTCCAATAGATTTCCTAAGCACTAATGTTTTAAGGAACAGCGTAAAAAGAGAATCCTAATGTGATTTCTTTATAATGGGTATGTTCCTTATCTTATCCTAGTGTCTAAACTTTTCTCCATGGATGGACCCCCAAATAATATTCCTTTACGTGCTAAGGGTTATCTAGAGAGTGGAATAGGTTTAATAACTACCCTAACCCTAACGCGTACCCTAACCCTAACCCCTACTCTAACCCTAACACGTACACTAATCCTATCCCGTACCCTAAACGGAGGTCTAATCCTAACACTAACCAAAACCCTAACCCTAACCCATACCCTCCGCCGTACACGAACCCCTCCCCGAACCTGTACCCTAAGCCGTACCCTAAGAGGTACCCTAAGCCTAACCCTAACCCTAGGCTACCCTTGACTGCTTCTGCCTCCAATAGAGTTCCTAAGCACTACTGTTTTAAGGAACAGCTTAAAAAGAGAATCCTAATGTGATTTCTTTATAATGGGTGTGTTCCTTATCTTATCCTAGTGTCTAAACTCTTCTCCATGGCTGGACCTCCAAACAATATTCCTTTACGTGCTAAGGTGTATCTAGAGAGTGGGTTAGGTTTAATAACTACCCTAACCTTAACGCGTACCCTAACCCTAAACCCTACCGTAACCCTAACACGTACCCTACTCCTAACCCGTACCCTAAACCGAGCCCTAACCCTAACACTAACCCTAACCCTACACCTAACCCATACCCTACGCCGTACCCGAGCCCCTCCCCGAACCCGTACCCTAAGCCGTACCCTAAGCCTAACACTAAGCCTAACCCTAACCCTAGGCTACCCTTGACTGCTTCTGCCTCCAATAGATTTCCTAAGCATTAGTGTTTTAAGGAACAGCTTAAAAAGAGAATCCTAATGTGATTTCTTTATAATGGGTGTGTTCCTTATCTTATCCTAGTGTCTAATCTCTTATCCATGGCTGGACCTCCAAATAATATTCCTTTACATGCTAAGGGGTATCTAGAGAGTGGGATAGGTTTAATAACTACCCTAACCCTAACGCGTACCCTAACCCTAACCCCTACCCTAACCCTAACACGTACCCTAATCCTAACCAATACCCTAAACCGAGCCCTAACCCTAACACTAACCCTAACCCTAACCCTAACCCATACCCTACGCCGTACTCGAAGCCCTCCCCGAACCCGTACCCTAAGCCGTACCCTAAGCCTAACCCTAAGCCTAACCCTAACCCTAGGCTACCCTTGATTGCTTCTGCCTCCAATAGATTTCCTAAGCACTAGTGTTTTAAGGAACAGCTTAAAAAGAGAATCCTAATGTGATTTATTTATAATGGGTATGTTCCTTATCTTATCCTAGTGTCTAAACTTTTCTCCATGGCTGGACCCCCAAATAATATTCCTTTACGTGCTATGGGGTATCTAGAGTGTGGGATAGGTTTAATCACTACACTAACCCTGACACGTACACTAAACCTAACCACTACTCTAAACCTATCACGTACCCTAATCCTAAACAAGACCCTAAACCGAGCCCTATCCCTAACACTAACCCTAACCCTAACCCTAACCCATACCCTACGCTGTACCCGAAGCCCTCCCCGAACCCGTACCCTAAGCCGTACCCTAAGCCTAACCCTAAGCCTAACACTAACCCTAGGCTACCCTTGTTTGCTTCTACCTCCAATAGATTTCCTAAGCACTAGTGTTTTAAGGAACAGCTTAAAAAGAGAATCCTAATGTGATTTCTTTATAATGGGTGTGTTCCTTATCTTATCCTAGTGGCTAAACTCTTCTCCATGGCTGCACCCCCAAATAATATTCCTTTACGTGCTAAGGGGTATTCAGAGAGTGGGATAGGTTTAATAACTACATTAACCCTAACGCGTACCCTAACCCTAACCCCTACCCTAACCCATACACGTACCCTAATCCTAACCCGTACCCTAAACCGAGCCCTAACCCTAACACTGACCCTAACTCTAACCCTAACCCATACCCTACGCCGTACCCGAAGCCCTCCCCGAACCCGTACCCTAAGCCGTACCCTAAGCCTAACCCTAACCCTAGGCTACCCTTGACTGCTTCTGCCTCCAACAGATTTCCTAAGCACTAGTGTTTTAAGGAACAGCTTAAAAAGAGAATCCTAATGTTATTTATTTATAATGGGTGTGTTCCTTATCTTATCCTAGTGTCTAAACTCTTCTCCATGGCTGGACCTCCAAATAATATTCCTTTACGTGCTAAGGGGTATCTAGAGAGTGGGATAGGTTTAATAACTACCCTAACACTAACGCGTACCCTAACCCTAACCCCTACCATAACACTAACACGTACCCTAATCCTAACCCGTAACCTAAACCGAGCCCTACCCCTAACACTAACCCTAACCCTAAACCTAACCCATACTCTACGCCGCACCCGAAGCCCTCACCGAATCCGTACCCTAAGCAGTACCCTAAGCCTAACCCTAAGCCTATCCCTAACCCTAGGCTACCCTTGACTGCTTCTGCCTCCAACAGATTTCCTAAGCACTCCTGTTTTAAGGAACAGCTTAAAAAGAGAATCCTAATGTTATTTATTTATAATGGGTGTGTTCCTTATCTTATCCTAGTGTCTAAACTCTTCTCCATGGCTGGACCTCCAAATAATATTCCTTTACGTGCTAAGGGGTATCTAGAGAGTGGGATAGGTTTAATAACTACCCTAACACTAACGCGTACCCTAACCCTAACCCCTACCATAACACTAACACGTACCCTAAACCTAACCCGTACCCTAAACGGAGCCCTAACCCTAACACTAACCCTAACCCTAACCCTAACCCATACCCTACGCCGTATCCGAACCCCTCCCCGAACCCGTACCCTAAGCCTAACCCCAAGCCTAACCCTAACCCTAGGCTACCCTTGACTGCTTCTGCCTCCAATAGATTTCCTAAGCACTAGTGTTTTAAGGAACAGCTTAAAAAGAGAATCCTAATGTGATTTCTTTATAATGGGTGTGTTCCTTATAATATCATACTGTCTAAGCTCTTCTCCATGGCTGAACCTCCAAATAATATTCCTTTACGTGCTAAGGGGTATCTAGAGAGTGGGATAGGTTCAATAACTACCCTAACCCTAACGCGTACCCTAACCCTAACACCTACTCTAACCCTAACACGTACCCTAATCCTATCCCGTACCCTAAACGGAGCCCTAACCCTAACACTAACCCTAACCCTAACCCTAACACATACCCTACACCGTACCCGAAGCCCTCCCCGAACCCGTACCCTAAGCCGTACCCGAAGCCTAACCCTAAGCCTAACCCTAACCCTAGGCTACCCTTGACTGCTTCTGCCTCCAATAGATTTCCTAAGCACTAGTGTTTTAAGGAACAGCTTAAAAAGAGAATCCTAATGTGATTTCTTTGTAATGGGTGTGTTCCTTATCTTATCCTAGTGTCTAAACTCTTCTCCATGGCTGGACCCCCAAATAATATTCCTTTATGTGCTAAGGGGTATCTAGAGAGTGGGATAGGTTTAATAACTACCCTAACCCTAACGCGTACCCTTACCCGAACCCCTAACCTAAACCTAACACGTACCCTAATCCTAACCCGTAACCTAAACCGAGCCCTAACCCTAACACTAATCCTAACCCTAAACCCAAACCATACCCTACGCCGTACCTGAAGCCCTCCCCGAACACGTACCGTAAGCCGTACCCTAAGCCTAACCCTAAGCCTAACCCTAACCCTAGGCTACCCTTGACTGCTTCTGCCTCCAATAGATTTCCTAAGCATTAGTGTTTTAAGGAACAGCTTAAAAAGAGAATCCTAATGTGATTTCTTTATAATGGGTGTGTTCCTTATCTTATCCTAGTGTCTAATCTCTTCTCCATGGCTGGACCTCCAAATAATATTCCTTTACGTGCTAAGGGGTATCTAGAGAGTGGGATAGGTTTAATAACTACCCTAACCCTAACGCGTACCCTAACCCTAACCCCTACCCTAACCCTAACACGTACCCTAATCCTAACCAATACCCTAAACCGAGCCCTAACCCTAACACTAACCCTAACCCTAACCCTAACCCATACCCTACGCCGTACTCGAAGCCCTCCCCGAACCCGTACCCTAAGCCGTACCCTAAGCCTAACCCTAAGCCTAACCCTAACCCTAGGCTACCCTTGACTGCTTCTGCCTCCAATAGATTTCCTAAGCACTAGTGTTTTAAGGAACAGCTTAAAAAGAGAATCCTAATGTGATTTATTTATAATCGGTATGTTCCTTATCTTATCCTAGTGTCTAACCTTTTCTCCATGGCTGGACCCCCAAATAATATTCCTTTACGTGCTAAGGGGTATCTAGAGTGTGGGATAGGTTTAATCACTACACTAACCCTAACACGTACACTAACCCTAACCACTACTCTAAACATATCACGTACCCTAATCCTAAACCAGACCCTAAACCGAGCCCTATCCCTAACACTAACCCTAACCCTAACCCTAACCCATACCCTACGCTGTACCCGAAGCCCTCCCCGAACCCGTACCCTAAGCCGTATCCAAAGCCTAACCCTAAGCATAACACTAACCCTAGGCTACCCTTGTTTGCTTCTACCTCCAGTAGATTTCCTAAGCACTAGTGTTTTAAGGAACAGCTTAAAAAGAGAATCCTAATGTGATTTCTTTATAATGGGTGTGTTCCTTATCTTATCCTAGTGTCTAAACTCTTCTCCATGGCTGCACCCCCAAATAATATTCCTTTACGTGCAAAGGGGTATTCAGAGAGTGGGATAGGTTTAATAACTACACTAACCCTAACGCGTACCCTAACCCTAACCCCTACCCTAACCCTAACACGTACCCTAATCCTAACCCGTACCCTAAACCGAGCCCTAACCCTAACACTGACCCTAACTCTAACCCTAACCCATACCCTACGCCGTACCCGAAGCCCTCCCCGAACCCGTACCCTAAGCCTAACCCTAAGCCTAACCCTAACCCTAGGCTACCCTTGACTGCTTCTGCCTCCAATAGATTTCCTAAGCACTAGTGTTTTAAAGAACAGCTTAAAAAGAGAATCCTAATGTGATTTCTTTATAATGGGTGTGTTCCTTATCTTATCCTATTGTCTAAACTCTTCTCCATGGCTGGACCTCCAAATAATATTCCTTTACATGCTAAGGGGTATCTAGAGAGTGGGATAGGTTTAATAACTACCCTAACCCTAACGCGTACTCTAACCCTAACCCCTACTCTAACCCTAACACGTACCCTAATCCTATCCCGTACCCTAAACGGAGTCCTAATCCTAACACTAACCCTAACCCTAACCCTAACCCATACCGTACGCCATACACGAAGCTCTCACCGAACCCGTACCCTGAGCCGTACCCTAAGCCTAACCCTAAGCCTAACCCTAACCCTAGGCTACCCTTGACTGCTTCTGCCTCCAACAGATTTCCTAAGCACTACTGTGTTAAGGAACACCTTAAAAAGAGAATCCTAATGTGATTTCTTTATAATGGGTGTGTTCCTTATCTTATCCTAGTGTCTAAACTCTTCTCCATGGCTGGACCTCCAAATAATATTCCTTTACGTGCTAAGGGGTATCTAGAGAGTGGGATAGGTTTAATAACTACCCTAACACTAACGCGTACCCTAACCCTAACCCCTACCATAACACTAACACGTACCCTAATCCTAACCCGTAACCTAAACTGAGCCCTACCCCTAACACTAACCCTAACCCTAAACCTAACCCATACCCTACGCCGTACACGAAGCCATCACCGAATCCTTACCCTAAGCCGTACCCTAAGACTAACCCTAAGCCTATCCCTAACCCTAGGCTATCCTTGACTGCTTCTTCCTCCAATTGATTTCCTAAGCACTAATGTTTTAAGGAACAGCTTAAAAAGAGAATCCTAATGTGATTTCTTTATAATGGGTGTGTTCCTTATCTTATCCTAGTGTCTAAACTCTTCTCCATGGCTGGACCCCCAAATAATTTTCCTTTACGTGCTAAGGGGTATCTAGAGAGTGGGATAGGTTTAATAACTACCCTAACCCTAATGCGTACCCGAACCCTAACCCCTACCCTAACCCTAACACGTAACCTAATCCTAACCCGTACCCTAAACGGAGCCCTAACCCTAACACTAACCCTAACCCTAACCCTAACCCATACCCTACGCCGTATCCGAACCCCTCCCCGAACCCGTACCCTAAGCCTAACCCCAAGCCTAACCCTAACCCTAGGCTACCCTTGACTGCTTCTGCCTCCAATAGATTTCCTAAGCACTAGTGCTTTAAGGAACAGCTTAAAAAGAGAATCCTAATGTGATTTCTTTATAATGGGTGTGTTCCTTATATTATCTTAGTGTCTAAGCTCTTCTCCATGGATAGACCGCCAAATAATATGGCTTTACGTGCTAAGGGTTATCTAGAGAGTGGGATAGGTTTAATAACTACCCTAACCCTAACGCGTACCCTAATCCTAACCCCTACCCTAACCCCAAGACGTACCCTAATCCTAACCCATACCCTAAACCGAGCTCTAAACCTAACACTAACCCTAACCCTAACCCTAACCCATACCCTACGCCGAACTCGAAGCCCTCCCCGAACCAGTACCCTAAGCAGTACCCTAAGCCTAACCCTAAGCCTAACCGTAACCCTAGGCTACCCTTGACTGCTTCTGCCTCCAATAGATTTCCTAAGCACTAGTGTTTTAAGGAACAGCTTAAAAAGAGAATCCTAATGTGATTTCTTTATAATGGGTGTGTTCCTTATCTTATCCTAGTGTCTAAACTCTTCTCCATGGCTGGACCTCCAAATAATATTCCTTTACGTGCTAAGGGTTATCTAGAGAGTGGAATAGGTTTAATAACTACCCTAACCCTAACGCGTACCCTAACCCTAACCCCTACTCTAACCCTAACACGTACACTAATCCTATCCCGTACCCTAAACGGAGGTCTAATCCTAACACTAACCAAAACCCTAACCCTAACCCATACCCTCCGCCGTACACGAACCCCTCCCCGAACCTGTACCCTAAGCCGTACCCTAAGAGGTACCCTAAGCCTAACCCTAACCCTAGGCTACCCTTGACTGCTTCTGCCTCCAATAGAGTTCCTAAGCACTACTGTTTTAAGGAACAGCTTAAAAAGAGAATCCTAATGTGATTTCTTTATAATGGGTGTGTTCCTTATCTTATCCTAGTGTCTAAACTCTTCTCCATGGCTGGACCTCCAAATAATATTCCTTTACGTGCTAAGGTGTATCTAGAGAGTGGGTTAGGTTTAATAACTACCCTAACCTTAACGCGTACCCTAACCCTAAACCCTACTGTAACCCTAACACGTACCCTACTCCTAACCCGTACCCTAAACCGAGCCCTAACCCTAACACTAACCCTAACCCTACACCTAACCCATACCCTACGCCGTACCCGAGCCCCTCCCCGAACCCGTACCCTAAGCCGTACCCTAAGCCTAACACTAAGCCTAACCCTAACCCTAGGCTACCCTTGACTGCTTCTGCCTCCAATAGATTTCCTAAGCACTATTGTTTTAAGGAACAGCTTAAAAAGAGAATCCTAATATGATTTCTTTATAATGGGTGTGTTGCTTATGTTATCCTAGTGTCTAAACTCTTCTCCATGGCTGGACCCCCAAATAATATTCCTTTACGTGCTAAGGGGTATCTAGAGAGTGGGATAGGTTTAATAACTACCCTAATCCTAACGCGTAGCCTAACCCTAACCCCTACCCTAACCCTAACACGTACCCTAATCCTAAACTGTACCCTAAACCGAGCCCTAACCCTAACACTAACCCTAACCCTAACACTAACCCATACCCTACGCCGTACCCGAAGCCCTCCCCGAACCCATACCCTAAGCCGTACCCTAAGCCTTACCCTAAGCCTAACCCTAAACCTAGGCTACCCTTGACTGCTTCTGCCTCCAACAGATTTCCTAATCACTAGTGTTTTAAGGAACAGCTTAAAAAGAGAATCCTAATGTGATTTCTTTATAATGGGTGTGTTCATTATCTTATCCTAGTGTCTAAACTCTTCTCCATGGCTGGACCCCCAAATAATATTCCTTTACGTGCTAAGGTGTATCTAGAGAGTGAGATAGGTTTAATAACTACCCTAACCCTAACGCGTACCCTAACCCTAACCCCTACCCTAACCCTAACATGTACCCTAATCCTAACCCGTACCCTAAACCGAGGCCTAACCCTAACACTAACCCTAAACCTAACCCTAATCCATACCCTACGCCGTACCCGAACCCCTCCCCGAACCCGTACCCTATGCCGTACCCTAAGCCTAACCCTAAGCCTAACCCTAACCCTAGGCTACCCTTGACTGCTTCTGCATCCAATAGATTTCCTAAGCACTAGTGTTTTAAGGAACAGCTTAAAAAGCGAATCCTAATGTGATTTCTTTATAATGGGTGTGTTCCTCTTCTTATCCTTGTGTCGAAACTCTTCTCCATGGCTGGACCCCCAAATAATATTCCTTTACATGCTAAGGGGTATCTAGAGAGTGGGATAGGTTTAATAACTACCCTAACCCTAACGCGTACCCTAATCCTAACCCCTACCCTAACCCCAAGACGTACCCTAATCCTAACCCATACCCTAAACCGAGCCCTAACCCTAACACTAACCCTAACACTAACCCTAACCCATACCCTACGCCATACCCGAAGCCCTCCCCGAACCCGGACCCTAAGCCTAACCCTAAGCCTAACCCTAACCCTAGGCTACCCTTGACTGCTTCTGCCTCCAATAGATTTCCTAAGCACTAGTGTTTTAAGGAACAGCTTAAAAAGAGAATCCTAATGTGATTTCTTTATAATGGGTGTGTTCCTTATCGTATCCTAGTATCTAAACTCTTCTCCATGGCTGGACCTCCAAATAATATTCCTTTACGTGCTAAGGGGTATCTAGAGAGTGGGATAGGTTTAATAACTACCCTAACCCTAATGCGTACCCTTACCCGAACCCCTAACCTAAACCTAACACGTACCCTAATCCTAACTCGTAACCTAAACCGAGCCCTAACCCTAACACTAACCCTAACCCTAAACCTAAACCATACCCTACGCCGTACCTGAAGCCCTCCCGGATCCCGTACCGTAAGCCATACCCTAAGCCTAACCCTAAGCCTAACCCTAACCGTAGGCTAACCTTGACTGCTTCTGCCTCCAATAGATTTCCTAAGCATTAGTGTTTTAAGGAACAGCTTAAAAAGAGAATCCTAATGTGATTTCTTTATAATGGGTGTGTTCCTTATCTTATCCTAGTGTCTAATCTCTTCTCCATGGCTGGACCTCCAAATAATATTCCTTTACATGCTAAGGGGTATCTAGAGAGTGGGATAGGTTTAATAACTACCCTAACCCTAACGCGTACCCTAACCCTAACCCCTACCCTAACCCTAACACGTACCCTAATCCTAACCAATACCCTAAACCGAGCCCTAACCCTAACACTAACCCTAACCCTAACCCTAACCCATACCCTACGCCGTACTCGAAGCCCTCCCCGAACCCGTACCCTAAGCCGTACCCTAAGCCTAACCCTAAGCCTAACCCTAACCCTAGGCTACCCTTGACTGCTTCTGCCTCCAATAGATTTCCTAAGCACTAGTGTTTTAAGGAACAGCTTAAAAAGAGAATCCTAATGTGATTTATTTATAATGGGTATGTTCCTTATCTTATCCTAGTGTCTAACCTTTTCTCCATGGCTGGACCCCCAAATAATATTCCTTTACGTGCTAAGGGGTATCTAGAGTGTGGGATAGGTTTAATCACTACACTAACCCTAACACGTACACTAAACCTAACCACTACTCTAAACCTATCACGTACCCTAATCCTAAACAAGACCCTAAACCGAGCCCTATCCCTAACACTAACCCTAACCCTAACCCTAACCCATACCCTACGCTGTACCCGAAGCCCTCCCCGAACCCGTACCCTAAGCCGTACCCTAAGCCTAACCCTAAGCCTAACACTAACCCTAGGCTACCCTTGTTTGCTTCTACCTCCAATAGATTTCCTAAGCACTAGTGTTTTAAGGAACAGCTTAAAAAGAGAATCCTAATGTGATTTCTTTATAATGGGTGTGTTCCTTATCATATCCTAGTGTCTAAACTCTTCTCCATGGCTGCACCCCCAAATAATATTCCTTTACGTGCTAAGGGGTATTCAGAGAGTGGGATAGGTTTAATAACTACACTAACCCTAACGCGTACCCTAACCCTAACCCCTACCCTAACCCTAACACGTACCCTAATCCTAACCCGTACCCTAAACCGAGCCCTAACCCTAACACTGACCCTAACTCTAACCCTAACCCATACCCTACGCCGTACCCGAAGCCCTCCCCGAACCCGTACCCTAAGCCGTACCCTAAGCCTAACCCTAACCCTAGGCTACCCTTGACTGCTTCTGCCTCCAACAGATTTCCTAAGCACTAGTGTTTTAAGGAACAGCTTAAAAAGAGAATCCTAATGTTATTTATTTATAATGGGTGTGTTCCTTATCTTATCCTAGTGTCTAAACTCTTCTCCATGGCTGGACCTCCAAATAATATTCCTTTACGTGCTAAGGGGTATCTAGAGAGTGGGATAGGTTTAATAACTACCCTAACACTAACGCGTACCCTAACCCTAACCCCTACCATAACACTAACACGTACCCTAATCCTAACCCGTAACCTAAACCGAGCCCTACCCCTAACACTAACCCTAACCCTAAACCTAACCCATACCCTACGCCGCACCCGAAGCCCTCACCGAATCCGTACCCTAAGCCGTACCCTAAGCCTAACCCTAAGCCTATCCCTAACCCTAGGCTACCCTTGACTGCTTCTGCCTCCAATTGATTTCCTAAGCACTAATGTTTTAAGGAACAGCTTAAAAAGAGAATCCTAATGTGATTTCTTTATAATGGGTGTGTTCCTTATCTTATCCTAGTGTCTAAACTCTTCTCCATGGCTGGACGCCCAAATAATATTCCTTTACGTGCTAAGGGGTATCTAGAGAGTGGAATAGGTTTAATAACTACCCTAACCCTAATGCGTACCCGAACCCTAACCCCTACCCTAACCCTAACACGTAACCTAATCCTAACCCGTACCCTAAACGGAGCCCTAACCCTAACACTAACCCTAACCCTAACCCTAACCCATACCCTACGCCGTATCCGAACCCCTCCCCGAACCCGTACCCTAAGCCTAACCCCAAGCCTAACCCTAACCCTAGGCTACCCTTGACTGCTTCTGCCTCCAATAGATTTCCTAAGCACTAGTGTTTTAAGGAACAGCTTAAAAAGAGAATCCTAATGTGATTTCTTTATAATGGGTGTGTTCCTTATATTATCTTAGTGTCTAAGCTCTTCTCCATGGATAGACCCCCAAATAATATGGCTTTACGTGCTAAGGGGTATCTAGAGAGTGGGATAGGTTTAATAACTACCCTAACCCTAACGCGTACCCTAATCCTAACCCCTACCCTAACCCCAAGACGTACCCTAATCCTAACCCATACCCTAAACAGAGCCCTAACCCTAACACTAACCCTAACACTAACCCTAACCCATACCCTACGCCATACCCGAAGCCCTCCCCGAACCCGGACCCTAAGCCTAACCCTAAGCCTAACCCTAACCCTAGGCTACCCTTGACTGCTTCTGCCTCCAATAGATTTCCTAAGCACTAGTGTTTTAAGGAACAGCTTAAAAAGAGAATCCTAATGTGATTTCTTTATATTGGGTGTGTTCCTTATCGTATCCTAGTATCTAAACTCTTCTCCATGGCTGGACCTCCAAATAATATTCCTTTACGTGCTAAGGGGTATCTAGAGAGTGGGATAGGTTTAATAACTAACCTAACCCTAACGCGTACCCTAACCCTAACCCCTACTCTAACCCTAACACGTACCGTAATCCTATCCCGTACCCTAAACGGAGCCCTAATCCTAACACTAACCCTAACCCTAACCCTAACCCATACCCTACGCCATACAAGAATCCCTCACCGAACCCGTACCCTAAGCCGTACCCTAAGCCTAACCCTAAGCCCAACCCTAACCCTAGGCTACCCTTGACTGCTTCTGCCTCCAATAGATTTCCTAGGCAATAGTGTTTTAAGGAACAGCTTAAAAAGAGAATCCTAATGTGATTTCTTTGTAATGGGTGTGTTCCTTATCTTATCTTAGTGTCTAAACTCTTCTCCATGGCTGGACCCCCAAATAATATTCCTTTATGTGCTAAGGGGTATCTAGAGAGTGGGATAGGTTTAATAACTACCCTAACCCTAACGCGTACCCTTACCCGAACCCCTAACCTAAACCTAACACGTACCCTAATCCTAACCCGTAACCTAAACCGAGCCCTAACCCTAACACTAACCCTAACCCTAAACCCAAACCATACCCTACGCCGTACCTGAAGCCCTCCCCGAACACGTACAGTAAGCCGTACCCTAAGCCTAACCCTAAGCCTAACCCTAACCCTAGGCTACCCTTGACTGCTTCTGCCTCCAATAGATTTCCTAAGCATTAGTGTTTTAAGGAACAGCTTAAAAAGAGAATCCTAATGTGATTTCTTTATAATGGGGGTGTTCCTTATCTTATCCTAGTGTCTAATCTCTTCTCCATGGCTGGACCTCCAAATAATATTCCTTTACGTGCTAAGGGGTATCTAGAGAGTGGGATAGGTTTAATAACTACCCTAACCCTAACGCGTACCCTAACCCTAACCCCTACCCTAACCCTAACACGTACCCTAATCCTAACCAATACCCTAAACCGAGCCCTAACCCTAACACTAACCCTAACCCTAACCCTAACCCATACCCTACGCCGTACTCGAAGCCCTCCCCGAACCCGTACCCTAAGCCGTACCCTAAGCCTAACCCTAAGCCTAACCCTAACCCTAGGCTACCCTTGACTGCTTCTGCCTCCAATAGATTTCCTAAGCACTAGTGTTTTAAAGAACAGCTTAAAAAGAGAATCCTAATGTGATTTATTTATAATGGGTATGTTCCTTATCTTATCCTAGTGTCTAACCTTTTCTCCATGGCTGGACCCCCAAATAATATTCCTTTACGTGCTAAGGGGTATCTAGAGTGTGGGATAGGTTTAATCACTACACTAACCCTAACACGTACACTAACCCTAACCACTACTCTAAACCTATCACGTACCCTAATCCTAAACCAGACCCTAAACCGAGCCCTATCCCTAACACTAACCCTAACCCTAACCCTAACCCGTACCCTACGCTGTACCCGAAGCCCTCCCCGAACCCGTACCCTAAGCCGTACCCTAAGACTAACCCTAAGCCTAACACTAACCCTAGGCTACCCTTGTTTGCTTCTACCTCCAATACATTTCCTAAGCACTAGTGTTTTAAGGAACAGCTTAAAAAGAGAATCCTAATGTGATTTCTTTATAATGGGTGTGTTCCTTATCTTATCCTAGTGTCTAAACTCTTCTCCATGGCTGCACCCCCAAATAATATTCCTTTACGTGCTAAGGGGTATTCAGAGAGTGGGATAGGTTTAATAACTACACTAACCCTAACGCGTACCCTAACCCTAACCCCTACCCTAACACTAACACGTACCCTAATCCTAACCCGTACCCTAAACCGAGCCCTAACCCTAACACTGACCCTAACTCTAACCCCAACCCATACCCTACGCCGTCCCTGAAGCCCTCCCCGAACCCGTACCCTATGCCGTACCCTAAGCCTAACCCTAACCCTAGGCTACCCTTGACTGCTTCTGCCTCCAACAGATTTCCTAAGCACTCCTGTTTTAAGGAACAGCTTAAAAAGAGAATCCTAATGTTATTTATTTATAATGGGTGTGTTCCTTATCTTATCCTAGTGTCTAAACTCTTCTCCATGGCTGGACCTCCAAATAATATTCCTTTACGTGCTAAGGGGTATCTAGAGAGTGGGATAGGTTTAATAACTACCCTAACACTAACGTGTACCCTAACCCTAACCCCTACCATAACACTAACACGTACCCTAAACCTAACCCGTACCCTAAACGGAGCCCTAACCCTAACACTAACCCTAACCCTAACCCTAACCAATACCCTACGCCGTATCCGAACCCCTCCCCGAACCCGTACCCTAAGCCTAACCCCAAGCCTAACCCTAACCCTAGGCTACCCTTGACTGCTTCTGCCTCCAATAGATTTCCTAAGCACTAGTGTTTTAAGGAACAGCTTAAAAAGAGAATCCTAATGTGATTTCTTTATAATGGGTGTGTTCCTTATATTATCATACTGTCTAAGCTCTTCTCCATGGATAGACCCCCAAATAATATGGCTTTACGTGCTAAGGGTTATCTAGAGAGTGGGATAGGTTTAATAACTACCCTAACCCTAACTCGTACCCTAATCCTAACCCCTACCCTAACCCCAAGACGTACCCTAATCCTAACCCATACCCTAAACCGAGCCCTAACCCTAACACTAACCCTAACACTAACCCTAACCCATACCCTACGCCATACCCGAAGCCCTCCCCGAACCCGGACCCTAAGCCTAACCCTAAGCCTAACCCTAACCCTAGGCTACCCTTGACTGCTTCTGCCTCCAATAGATTTCCTAAGCACTAGTGTTTTAAGGAACAGCTTAAAAAGAGAATCCTAATGTGATTTCTTTATAATGGGTGTGTTCCTTATCGTATCCTAGTATCTAAACTCTTCTCCATGGCTGGACCTCCAAATAATATTCCTTTACGTGCTAAGGGGTATCTAGAGAGTGGGATAGGTTTAATAACTACCCTAACCCTAATGCGTACCCTAACCCTAACCCCTACCCTAACCCTAACACGTACCCTAATCCTAACCAATACCCTAAACCGAGCCCTAACCCTAACACTAACCCTAACCCTAACCCTAACCCATACCCTACGCCGTACTCGAAGCCCTCCCCGAACCCGTACCCTAAGCCGTACCCTAAGCCTAACCCTAAGCCTAACCCTAACCCTAGGCTACCCTTGACTGCTTCTGCCTCCAATAGATTTCCTAAGCACTAGTGTTTTAAGGAACAGCTTAAAAAGAGAATCCTAATGTGATTTATTTATAATCGGTATGTTCCTTATCTTATCCTAGTGTCTAACCTTTTCTCCATGGCTGGACCCCCAAATAATATTCCTTTACGTGCTAAGGGGTATCTAGAGTGTGGGATAGGTTTAATCACTACACTAACCCTAACACGTACACTAACCCTAACCACTACTCTAAACCTATCACGTACCCTAATCCTAAACCAGACCCTAAACCGAGCCCTATCCCTAACACTAACCCTAACCCTAACCCTAACCCGTACCCTACGCTGTACCCGAAGCCCTCCCCGAACCCGTACCCTAAGCCGTACCCTAAGCCTAACCCTAAGCCTAACACTAACCCTAGGCTACCCTTGTTTGCTTCTACCTCCAATACATTTCCTAAGCACTAGTGTTTTAAGGAACAGCTTAAAAAGAGAATCCTAATGTGATTTCTTTATAATGGGTGTGTTCCTTATCTTATCCTAGTGTCTAAACTCTTCTCCATGGCTGGACGCCCAAATAATATTCCTTTACGTGCTAAGGGGTATCTAGAGAGTGGGATAGGTTTAATAACTACCCTAACCCTAATGCGTACCCGAACCCTAACCCCTACCCTAACCCTAACACGTAACCTAATCCTAACCCGTACCCTAAACGGAGCCCTAACCCTAACACTAACCCTAACCCTAACCCTAACCCATACCCTACGCCGTATCTGAACCCCTCCCCGAACCCGTACCCTAAGCCTAACCCCAAGCCTAACCCTAACCCTAGGCTACCCTTGACTGCTTCTGCCTCCAATAAATTTCCTAAGCACTAGTGTTTTAAGGAACAGCTTAAAAAGAGAATCCTAATGTGATTTCTTTATAATGGGTGTGTTCCTTATAATATCTTAGTGTCTAAGCTCTTCTCCATGGATAGACCCCCAAATAATATGTCTTTACGTGCTAAGGGTTATCTAGAGAGTGGGATAGGTTTAATAACTACCCTAACCCTAACGCGTACCCTAATCCTAACCCCTACCCTAACCCCAAGACGTACCCTAATCCTAACCCATACCCTAAACCGAGCCCTAACCCTAACACTAACCCTAACACTAACACTAACCCATACCCTACGCCATACCCGAAGCCCTCCCCGAACCCGGACCCTAAGCCTAACCCTAAGCCTAACCCTAACCCTAGGCTACCCTTGACTGCTTCTGCCTCCAATAGATTTCCTAAGCACTAGTGTTTTAAGGAACAGCTTAAAAAGAGAATCCTAATGTGATTTCTTTATAATGGGTGTGTTCCTTATCTTATCCTAGTGTCTAAACTCTTCTCCATGGCTGCACCCCCAAATAATATTCCTTTACGTGCTAAGGGGTATTCAGAGAGTGGGATAGGTTTAATAACTACACTAACCCTAACGCGTACCCTAACCCTAACCCCTACCCTAACCCTAACACGTACCCTAATCCTAACCCGTACCCTAAACCGAGCCCTAACCCTAACACTGACCCTAACTCTAACCCCAACCCATACCCTACGCCGTACCCGAAGCCCTCCCCGAACCCGTACCCTAAGCCGTACCCTAAGCCTAACCCTAACCCTAGGCTACCCTTGACTGCTTCTGCCTCCAACAGATTTCCTAAGCACTCCTGTTTTAAGGAACAGCTTAAAAAGAGAATCCTAATGTTATTTATTTATAATGGGTGTGTTCCTTATCTTATCCTAGTGTCTAAACTCTTCTCCATGGCTGGACCTCCAAATAATATTCCTTTACGTGCTAAGGGGTATCTAGAGAGTGGGATAGGTTTAATAACTACCCTAACACTAACGCGTACCCTAACCCTAACCCCTACCATAACACTAACACGTACCCTAAACCTAACCCGTACCCTAAACGGAGCCCTAACCCTAACACTAACCCTAACCCTAACCCTAACCCATACCCTACGCCGTATCCGAACCCCTCCCCGAACCCGTACCCTAAGCCTAACCCCAAGCCTAACCCTAACCCTAGGCTACCCTTGACTGCTTCTGCCTCCAATAGATTTCCTAAGCACTAGTGTTTTAAGGAACAGCTTAAAAAGAGAATCCTAATGTGATTTCTTTATAATGGGTGTGTTCCTTATAATATCATACTGTCTAAGCTCTTCTCCATGGATAGACCCCCAAATAATATGGCTTTACGTGCTAAGGGTTATCTAGAGAGTGGGATAGGTTTAATAACTACCCTAACCCTAACGCGTACCCTAATCCTAACCCCTACCCTAACCCCAAGACGTACCCTAATCCTAACCCATACCCTAAACCGAGCCCTAACCCTAACACTAACCCTAACACTAACCCTAACCCATACCCTACGCCATACCCGAAGCCCTCCCCGAACCCGGACCCTAAGCCTAACCCTAAGCCTAACGCTAACCCTAGGCTACCCTTGACTGCTTCTGCCTCCAATAGATTTCCTAAGCACTAGTGTTTTAAGGAACAGCTTAAAAAGAGAATCCTAATGTGATTTCTTTGTAATGGGTGTGTTCCTTATCTTATCCTAGTGTCTAAACTCTTCTCCATGGCTGGACCCCCAAATAATATTCCTTTACGTGCTAAGGGGTATCTAGAGAGTGGGATAGGTTTAATAACTACCCTAACCCTAATGCGTACCCTAACCCTAACCCCTACTCTAACCCTAACACGTACCCTAATCCTATCCCGTACCATAAACGGAGACCTAACCCTAACACTAACCCAAACCCTAACCCTAACCCACACCCTACGCCGTACCCGAAGCCCTCCCCGAACCCGTAACCTAAGCCGTACCCTATGCCGTACCCTAAGCCTAACCCTAACCCTAGGCTACCCTTGACTGCTTCTGCCTCCAACAGATTTCCTAAGCACTACTGTTTTAAGGAACAGCTTAAAAAGAGAATCCTAATGTTATTTATTTATAATGGGTGTGTTCCTTATCTTATCCTAGTGTCTAAATTCTTCTCCATGGCTGGACCTCCAAATAATATTCCTTTACGTGCTAAGGGGTATCTAGAGAGTGGGATAGGTTTAATAACTACCCTAACACTAACGCGTACCCTAACCCTAACCCCTACCATAACACTAACACGTACCCTAATCCTAACCCGTAACCTAAACCGAGCCCTACCCCTAACACTAACGCTAACCCTAAACCTAACCCATACCCTACGCCGTACCCGAAGCCCTCACCGAATCCGTACCCTAAGCCGTACCCTAAGCCTAACCCTAAGCCTATCCCTAACCCTAGGCTACCCTTGACTGCTTCTGCCTCCAATTGATTTCCTAAGCACTAATGTTTTAAGGAACAGCTTAAAAAGAGAATCCTAATGTGATTTCTTTATACTGGGTGTGTTCCTTATCTTATCCTAGTGTCTAAACTCTTCTCCATGGCTGGACCCGCAAATAATATTCCTTTACGTGCTAAGGGGTATCTAGAGAGTGGGATAGGTTTAATAACTACCCTAACCCTAATGCGTACCCGAACCCTAACCCCTACCCTAACCCTAACACGTAACCTAATCCTAAACCTTACCCTAAACGGAGCCCTAACCCTAACACTAACCCTAACCCTAACCCTAACCCATACCCTACGCCGTATCCGAACCCCTCCCCGAACGCGTACCCTAAGCCTAACCCCAAGCCTAACCCTAACCCTAGGCTACCCTTGACTGCTTCTGCCTCCAATAGATTTCCTAAGCACTAGTGTTTTAAGGAACAGCTTAAAAAGAGAATCCTAATGTGATTTCTTTATAATGGGTGTGTTCCTTATATTATCTTAGTGTCTAAGCTCTTCTCCATGGATAGACCCCCAAATAATATGGCTTTACGTGCTAAGGGTTATCTAGAGAGTGGGATAGGTTTAATAACTACCCTAACCCTAACGCGTACCCTAATCCTAACCCCTACACTAACCCCAAGACGTACCCTAATCCTAACCCATACCCTAAACTGAGCCCTAACCCTAACACTAACCCTAACCCTAACCCTAACCCATACCCTACGCCATACCCGAAGCCCTCCCCGAACCCGTACCCTAAGCCGAACCCTAAGCCTAACCCTAACCCTAGGCTACCCTTGACTGCTTCTGCCTCCAATAGATTTCCTAAGCACTAGTGTTTTAAAGAACAGCTTAAAAAGAGAATCCTAATGTGATTTCTTTATAATGGGTGTGTTCCTTATCTTATCCTAGTGTCTAAACTCTTCTCCATGGCTGGACCTCCAAATAATATTCCTTTACATGCTAAGGGGTATCTAGAGAGTGGGATAGGTTTAATAACTACCCTAACCCTAACGCGTACTCTAACCCTAACCCCTACTCTAACCCTAACACGTACCCTAATCCTATCCCGTACCCTAAACGGAGCCCTAATCCTAACACTAACCCTAACCCTAACCCTAACCCATACCGTACGCCATACACGAAGCTCTCACCGAACCCGTACCCTGAGCCGTACCCTAAGCCTAACCCTAAGCCTAACCCTAACCCTAGGCTACCCTTGACTGCTTCTGCCTCCAACAGATTTCCTAAGCACTACTGTTTTAAGGAACAGCTTAAAAAGAGAATCCTAATGTGATTTCTTTATAATGGGTGTGTTCCTTATCTTATCCTAGTGTCTAAACTCTTCTCCATGGCTGGACCTCCAAATAATATTCCTTTACGTGCTAAGGGGTATCTAGAGAGTGGGATAGGTTTAATAACTACCCCAAGCCTAACGCGTACCCTAACCCTAACCCCTACCCTAACCCTAATACGTACTCTAATCCTAACCCGTACCCTAAACCGAGCCCTACCCCTAACACTAACCCTAACCCTAAACCTAACCCATACCCTACGCCGTACCCGAAGCCCTCACCGAACCCGTATCCTATGCCGTACCCTAAGCCTAACCCTAAGCCTAAACCTAACCCTAGGCTACCCTTGACTGCTTCTGCCTCCAATTGATTTCCTAAGCACTAATGTTTTAAGGAACAGCTTAAAAAGAGAATCCTAATGTGATTTCTTTATAATGGGCGTGTTCCTTATCTTATCCTAGTGTCTAAACTCTTCACAATGGCTGGACCCCCAAATAATATTCCTTTACGTGCTAAGGGGTATCTAGAGAGTGGGATAGGTTTAATAACTACCCTAACCCTAATGCGTACCCGAACCCTAACCCCTACCCTAACCCTAACACGTAACCTAATCCTAACCCGTACCCTAAACGGAGCCCTAACCCTAACACTAACCCTAACCCTAACCCTAACCCATACCCTACGCCGTATCCGAACCCCTCCCCAAACCCGTACCCTAAGCCTAACCCCAAGCCTAACCCTAACCCTAGGCTACCCTTGACTGCTTCTGCCTCCAATAGATTTCCTAAGCACTAGTGTTTTAAGGAACAGCTTAAAAAGAGAATCCTAATGTGATTTCTTTATAATGGGTGTGTTCCTTATCTTATCCTAGTGTCCAAACTCTTCTCCATGGCTGGACCTCCAAATAATATTCCTTTACGTGCTAAGGGTTATCTAGAGAGTGGGATAGGTTTAATAACTACCCTAACCCTAACGCGTACCCTAACCCTAACCCCTACTCTAACCCTAACATGTACACTAATCCTATCCCGTACCCTAAACGGAGGTCTAATCCTAACACTAACCAAAACCCTAACCCTAACCCATACCCTCCGCCGTACACGATCCCCTCCCCGAACCTGTACCCTAAGCCGTACCCTAAGCCGTACCCTAAGCCTAACCCTAACCCTAGGCTACCCTTGACTGCTTCTGCCTCCAATAGATTTCCTAAGCACTAGTGTTTTAAGGAACAGCTTAAAAAGAGAATCCTAATGTGATTTCTTTATAATGGGTGTGTTCCTTATCTTATCCTAGTGTCTAAACTCTTCTCCATGGCTGGACCTCCAAATAATATTCCTTTACATGCTAAGGGGTATCTAGAGAGTGGGATAGGTTTAATAACTACCCTAACCCTAACGCGTACTCTAACCCTAACCCCTACTCTAACCCTAACACGTACCCTAATCCTATCCCGTAGCCTAAACGGAGCCCTAATCCTAACACTAACCCTAACCCTAACCCTAACCCATACCGTACGCCATACACGAAGCTCTCACCGAACCCGTACCCTGAGCCGTACCCTAAGCCTAACCCTAAGCCTAACCCTAACCCTAGGCTACCCTTGACTGCTTCTGCCTCCAACAGATTTCCTAAGCACTACTGTTTTAAGGAACAGCTTAAAAAGAGAATCCTAATGTGATTTCTTTATAATGGGTGTGTTCCTTATCTTATCCTAGTGTCTAAACTCTTCTCCATGGCTGGACCTCCAAATAATATTCCTTTACGTGCTAAGGGGTATCTAGAGAGTGGGATAGGTTTAATAACTACCCTAACACTAACGCGTACCCTAACCCTAACCCCTACCATATCACTAACACGTACCCTAATCCTAACCCGTAACCTAAACTGAGCCCTACCCCTAACACTAACCCTAACCCTAAACCTAACCCATACCCTACGCCGTACCCGAAGCCCTCCCCGAAACCATACCCTAAGCCGTACCCTAAGCCGTACCCTAAGCCTATCCCTAAACCTAGGCTACCCTTGACTGCTTCTGCCTCCAACAGATTTCCTAATCACTAGTGTTTTAAGGAACAGCTTAAAAAGAGAATCCTAATGTTATTTCTTTATAATGGGTGTGTTCATTATCTTATCCTAGTGTCTAAACTCTTCTCCATGGCTGGACCCCCAAATAATATTCTTTACGTGCTAAGGTGTATCTAGAGAGTGAGATAGGTTTAATAACTACCCTAACCCTAACGCGTACCCTAACACTAACCCCTACCCTAACCCTAACATGTACCCTAATCCTAACCCGTACCCTAAACCGAGGCCTAACCCTAACACTAACCCTAAACCTAACCCTAATCCATACCCTACGCCGTACCCGAACCCCTCCCCGAACCCGTACCCTATGCCGTACCCTAAGCCTAACCCTAAGCCTAACCCTAACCCTAGGCTACCCTTGACTGCTTCTGCCTCCAATAGATTTCCTAAGCACTAGTGTTTTAAGGAACAGCTTAAAAAGAGAATCCTAATGTGATTTCTTTATAATGGGTGTGTTCCTTATAATATCATACTGTCTAAGCTCTTCTCCATGGATAGACCCCCAAATAATATGGCTTTACGTGCTAAGGGTTATCTAGAGAGTGGGATAGGTTTAATAACTACCCTAACCCTAACGCGTACCCTAATCCTAACCCCTACCCTAACCCCAAGACGTACCCTAATCCTAACCCATACCCTAAACCGAGCCCTAACCCTAACACTAACCCTAACACTAACCCTAACCCATACCCTACGCCATACCCGAAGCCCTCCCCGAACCCGGACCCTAAGCCTAACCCTAAGCCTAACGCTAACCCTAGGCTACCCTTGACTGCTTCTGCCTCCAATAGATTTCCTAAGCACTAGTGTTTTAAGGAACAGCTTAAAAAGAGAATCCTAATGTGATTTCTTTGTAATGGGTGTGTTCCTTATCTTATCCTAGTGTCTAAACTCTTCTCCATGGCTGGACCCCCAAATAATATTCCTTTACGTGCTAAGGGGTATCTAGAGAGTGGGATAGGTTTAATAACTACCCTAACCCTAATGCGTACCCTAACCCTAACCCCTACTCTAACCCTAACACGTACCCTAATCCTATCCCGTACCATAAACGGAGACCTAACCCTAACACTAACCCAAACCCTAACCCTAACCCACACCCTACGCCGTACCCGAAGCCCTCCCCGAACCCGTAACCTAAGCCGTACCCTATGCCGTACCCTAAGCCTAACCCTAACCCTAGGCTACCCTTGACTGCTTCTGCCTCCAACAGATTTCCTAAGCACTACTGTTTTAAGGAACAGCTTAAAAAGAGAATCCTAATGTTATTTATTTATAATGGGTGTGTTCCTTATCTTATCCTAGTGTCTAAACTCTTCTCCATGGCTGGACCTCCAAATAATATTCCTTTACGTGCTAAGGGGTATCTAGAGAGTGGGATAGGTTTAATAACTACCCTAACACTAACGCGTACCCTAACCCTAACCCCTACCATAACACTAACACGTACCCTAATCCTAACCCGTAACCTAAACCGAGCCCTACCCCTAACACTAACGCTAACCCTAAACCTAACCCATACCCTACGCCGTACCCGAAGCCCTCACCGAATCCGTACCCTAAGCCGTACCCTAAGCCTAACCCTAAGCCTATCCCTAACCCTAGGCTACCCTTGACTGCTTCTGCCTCCAATTGATTTCCTAAGCACTAATGTTTTAAGGAACAGCTTAAAAAGAGAATCCTAATGTGATTTCTTTATACTGGGTGTGTTCCTTATCTTATCCTAGTGTCTAAACTCTTCTCCATGGCTGGACCCGCAAATAATATTCCTTTACGTGCTAAGGGGTATCTAGAGAGTGGGATAGGTTTAATAACTACCCTAACCCTAATGCGTACCCGAACCCTAACCCCTACCCTAACCCTAACACGTAACCTAATCCTAAACCTTACCCTAAACGGAGCCCTAACCCTAACACTAACCCTAACCCTAACCCTAACCCATACCCTACGCCGTATCCGAACCCCTCCCCGAACGCGTACCCTAAGCCTAACCCCAAGCCTAACCCTAACCCTAGGCTACCCTTGACTGCTTCTGCCTCCAATAGATTTCCTAAGCACTAGTGTTTTAAGGAACAGCTTAAAAAGAGAATCCTAATGTGATTTCTTTATAATGGGTGTGTTCCTTATATTATCTTAGTGTCTAAGCTCTTCTCCATGGATAGACCCCCAAATAATATGGCTTTACGTGCTAAGGGTTATCTAGAGAGTGGGATAGGTTTAATAACTACCCTAACCCTAACGCGTACCCTAATCCTAACCCCTACACTAACCCCAAGACGTACCCTAATCCTAACCCATACCCTAAACTGAGCCCTAACCCTAACACTAACCCTAACCCTAACCCTAACCCATACCCTACGCCATACCCGAAGCCCTCCCCGAACCCGTACCCTAAGCCGAACCCTAAGCCTAACCCTAACCCTAGGCTACCCTTGACTGCTTCTGCCTCCAATAGATTTCCTAAGCACTAGTGTTTTAAAGAACAGCTTAAAAAGAGAATCCTAATGTGATTTCTTTATAATGGGTGTGTTCCTTATCTTATCCTAGTGTCTAAACTCTTCTCCATGGCTGGACCTCCAAATAATATTCCTTTACATGCTAAGGGGTATCTAGAGAGTGGGATAGGTTTAATAACTACCCTAACCCTAACGCGTACTCTAACCCTAACCCCTACTCTAACCCTAACACGTACCCTAATCCTATCCCGTACCCTAAACGGAGCCCTAATCCTAACACTAACCCTAACCCTAACCCTAACCCATACCGTACGCCATACACGAAGCTCTCACCGAACCCGTACCCTGAGCCGTACCCTAAGCCTAACCCTAAGCCTAACCCTAACCCTAGGCTACCCTTGACTGCTTCTGCATCCAATAGATTTCCTAAGCACTAGTGTTTTAAGGAACAGCTTAAAAAGCGAATCCTAATGTGATTTCTTTATAATGGGTGTGTTCCTCTTCTTATCCTAGTGTCTAAACTCTTCTCCATGGCTGGACCCCCAAATAATATTCCTTTACGTGCTAAGGGGTATCTAGAGAGTGGGATAGGTTTAATAACTACCCCAAGCCTAACGCGTACCCTAACCCTAACCCCTACCCTAACCCTAATACGTACTCTAATCCTAACCCGTACCCTAAACCGAGCCCTACCCCTAAAACTAACCCTAACCCTAAACCTAACCCATACCCTACGCCGTACCCGAAGCCCTCACCGAACCCGTACCCTAAGCCGTACCCTAAGCCTAACCCTAAGCCTAAACCTAACCCTAGGCTACCCTTGACTGCTTCTGCCTCCAATTGATTTCCTAAGCACTAATGTTTTAAGGAACAGCTTAAAAAGAGAATCCTAATGTGATTTCTTTATAATGGGCGTGTTCCTTATCTTATCCTAGTGTCTAAACTCTTCTCAATGGCTGGACCCCCAAATAATATTCCTTTACGTGCTAAGGGGTATCTAGAGAGTGGGATAGGTTTAATAACTACCCTAACCCTAATGCGTACCCGAACCCTAACCCCTACCCTAACCATAACACGTAACCTAATCCTAACCCGTACCCTAAACGGAGCCCTAACCCTAACACTAACCCTAACCCTAACCCTAACCCATACCCTACGCCGTATCCGAACCCCTCCCCAAACCCGTACCCTAAGCCTAACCCCAAGCCTAACCCTAACCCTAGGCTACCCTTGACTGCTTCTGCCTCCAATAGATTTCCTAAGCACTAGTGTTTTAAGGAACAGCTTAAAAAGAGAATCCTAATGTGATTTCTTTATAATGGGTGTGTTCCTTATCTTATCCTAGTGTCCAAACTCTTCTCCATGGCTGGACCTCCAAATAATATTCCTTTACGTGCTAAGGGTTATCTAGAGAGTGGGATAGGTTTAATAACTACCCTAACCCTAACGCGTACCCTAACCCTAACCCCTACTCTAACCCTAACATGTACACTAATCCTATCCCGTACCCTAAACGGAGGTCTAATCCTAACACTAACCAAAACCCTAACCCTAACCCATACCCTCCGCCGTACACGAACCCCTCCCCGAACCTGTACCCTAAGCCGTACCCTAAGCCATACCCTAAGCCTAACCCTAACCCTAGGCTACCCTTGACTGCTTCTGCCTCCAATAGATTTCCTAAGCACTAGTGTTTTAAGGAACAGCTTAAAAAGAGAATCCTAATGTGATTTCTTTATAATGGGTGTGTTCCTTATCTTATCCTAGTGTCTAAACTCTTCTCCATGGCTGGACCTCCAAATAATATTCCTTTACATGCTAAGGGGTATCTAGAGAGTGGGATAGGTTTAATAACTACCCTAACCCTAACGCGTACTCTAACCCTAACCCCTACTCTAACCCTAACACGTACCCTAATCCTATCCCGTACCCTAAACCGAGCCCTAATCCTAACACTAACCCTAACCCTAACCCTAACCCATACCGTACGCCATACAGGAAGCTCTCACCGAACCCGTACCCTGAGCCGTACCCTAAGCCTAACCCTAAGCCTAACCCTAACCCTAGGCTACCCTTGACTGCTTCTGCCTCCAACAGATTTCCTAAGCACTACTGTTTTAAGGAACAGCTTAAAAAGAGAATCCTAATGTGATTTCTTTATAATGGGTGTGTTCCTTATCTTATCCTAGTGTCTAAACTCTTCTCCATGGCTGGACCTCCAAATAATATTCCTTTACGTGCTAAGGGGTATCTAGAGAGTGGGATAGGTTTAATAACTACCCCAAGCCTAACGCGTACCCGAACCCTAACCCCTACCCTAACCCTAATACGTACTCTAATCCTAACCCGTACCCTAAACCGAGCCCTACCCCTAACACTAACCCTAACCCTAAACCTAACCCATACCCTACGCCGTACCCGAAGCCCTCACCGAACCCGTACCCTAAGCCGTACCCTAAGCCTAACCCTAAGCCTAAACCTAACCCTAGGCTACCCTTGACTGCTTCTGCCTCCAATTGATTTCCTAAGCACTAATGTTTTAAGGAACAGCTTAAAAAGAGAATCCTAATGTGATTTCTTTATAATGGGCGTGTTCCTTATCTTATCCTAGTGTCTAAACTCTTCTCAATGGCTGGACCCCCAAATAATATTCCTTTACGTGCTAAGGGGTATCTAGAGAGTGGGATAGGTTTAATAACTACCCTAACCCTAATGCGTACCCGAACCCTAACCCCTACCCTAACCCTAACACGTAACCTAATCCTAACCCGTACCCTAAACGGAGCCCTAACCCTAACACTAACCCTAACCCTAACCCTAACCCATACCCTACGCCGTATCCGAACCCCTCCCCAAACCCGTACCCTAAGCCTAACCCCAAGCCTAACCCTAACCCTAGGCTACCCTTGACTGCTTCTGCCTCCAATAGATTTCCTAAGCACTAGTGTTTTAAGGAACAGCTTAAAAAGAGAATCCTAATGTGATTTCTTTATAATGGGTGTGTTCCTTATCTTATCCTAGTGTCTAAACTCTTCTCCATGGCTGGACCTCCAAATAATATTCCTTTACATGCTAAGGGGTATCTAGAGAGTGGGATAGGTTTAATAACTACCCTAACCCTAACGCGTACTCTAACCCTAACCCCTACTCTAACCCTAACACGTACCCTAATCCTATCCCGTAGCCTAAACGGAGCCCTAATCCTAACACTAACCCTAACCCTAACCCTAACCCATACCGTACGCCATACACGAAGCTCTCACCGAACCCGTACCCTGAGCCGTACCCTAAGCCTAACCCTAAGCCTAACCCTAACCCTAGGCTACCCTTGACTGCTTCTGCCTCCAACAGATTTCCTAAGCACTACTGTTTTAAGGAACAGCTTAAAAAGAGAATCCTAATGTGATTTCTTTATAATGGGTGTGTTCCTTATCTTATCCTAGTGTCTAAACTCTTCTCCATGGCTGGACCTCCAAATAATATTCCTTTACGTGCTAAGGGGTATCTAGAGAGTGGGATAGGTTTAATAACTACCCTAACACTAACGCGTACCCTAACCCTAACCCCTACCATATCACTAACACGTACCCTAATCCTAACCCGTAACCTAAACTGAGCCCTACCCCTAACACTAACCCTAACCCTAAACCTAACCCATACCCTACGCCGTACCCGAAGCCCTCCCCGAAACCATACCCTAAGCCGTACCCTAAGCCGTACCCTAAGCCTATCCCTAAACCTAGGCTACCCTTGACTGCTTCTGCCTCCAACAGATTTCCTAATCACTAGTGTTTTAAGGAACAGCTTAAAAAGAGAATCCTAATGTTATTTCTTTATAATGGGTGTGTTCATTATCTTATCCTAGTGTCTAAACTCTTCTCCATGGCTGGACCCCCAAATAATATTCTTTACGTGCTAAGGTGTATCTAGAGAGTGAGATAGGTTTAATAACTACCCTAACCCTAACGCGTACCCTAACACTAACCCCTACCCTAACCCTAACATGTACCCTAATCCTAACCCGTACCCTAAACCGAGGCCTAACCCTAACACTAACCCTAAACCTAACCCTAATCCATACCCTACGCCGTACCCGAACCCCTCCCCGAACCCGTACCCTATGCCGTACCCTAAGCCTAACCCTAAGCCTAACCCTAACCCTAGGCTACCCTTGACTGCTTCTGCATCCAATAGATTTCCTAAGCACTAGTGTTTTAAGGAACAGCTTAAAAAGCGAATCCTAATGTGATTTCTTTATAATGGGTGTGTTCCTCTTCTTATCCTTGTGTCTAAACTCTTCTCCATGGCTGGACCCCCAAATAATATTCCTTTACGTGCTAAGGGGTATCTAGAGAGTGGGATAGGTTTAATAACTACCCCAAGCCTAACGCGTACCCTAACCCTAACCCCTACCCTAACCCTAATACGTACTCTAATCCTAACCCGTACCCTAAACCGAGCCCTACCCCTAAAACTAACCCTAACCCTAAACCTAACCCATACCCTACGCCGTACCCGAAGCCCTCACCGAACCCGTACCCTAAGCCGTACCCTAAGCCTAACCCTAAGCCTAAACCTAACCCTAGGCTACCCTTGACTGCTTCTGCCTCCAATTGATTTCCTAAGCACTAATGTTTTAAGGAACAGCTTAAAAAGAGAATCCTAATGTGATTTCTTTATAATGGGCGTGTTCCTTATCTTATCCTAGTGTCTAAACTCTTCTCAATGGCTGGACCCCCAAATAATATTCCTTTACGTGCTAAGGGGTATCTAGAGAGTGGGATAGGTTTAATAACTACCCTAACCCTAATGCGTACCCGAACCCTAACCCCTACCCTAACCATAACACGTAACCTAATCCTAACCCGTACCCTAAACGGAGCCCTAACCCTAACACTAACCCTAACCCTAACCCTAACCCATACCCTACGCCGTATCCGAACCCCTCCCCAAACCCGTACCCTAAGCCTAACCCCAAGCCTAACCCTAACCCTAGGCTACCCTTGACTGCTTCTGCCTCCAATAGATTTCCTAAGCACTAGTGTTTTAAGGAACAGCTTAAAAAGAGAATCCTAATGTGATTTCTTTATAATGGGTGTGTTCCTTATCTTATCCTAGTGTCCAAACTCTTCTCCATGGCTGGACCTCCAAATAATATTCCTTTACGTGCTAAGGGTTATCTAGAGAGTGGGATAGGTTTAATAACTACCCTAACCCTAACGCGTACCCTAACCCTAACCCCTACTCTAACCCTAACATGTACACTAATCCTATCCCGTACCCTAAACGGAGGTCTAATCCTAACACTAACCAAAACCCTAACCCTAACCCATACCCTCCGCCGTACACGAACCCCTCCCCGAACCTGTACCCTAAGCCGTACCCTAAGCCGTACCCTAAGCCTAACCCTAACCCTAGGCTACCCTTGACTGCTTCTGCCTCCAATAGATTTCCTAAGCACTAGTGTTTTAAGGAACAGCTTAAAAAGAGAATCCTAATGTGATTTCTTTATAATGGGTGTGTTCCTTATCTTATCCTAGTGTCTAAACTCTTCTCCATGGCTGGACCTCCAAATAATATTCCTTTACATGCTAAGGGGTATCTAGAGAGTGGGATAGGTTTAATAACTACCCTAACCCTAACGCGTACTCTAACCCTAACCCCTACTCTAACCCTAACACGTACCCTAATCCTATCCCGTACCCTAAACCGAGCCCTAATCCTAACACTAACCCTAACCCTAACCCTAACCCATACCGTACGCCATACAGGAAGCTCTCACCGAACCCGTACCCTGAGCCGTACCCTAAGCCTAACCCTAAGCCTAACCCTAACCCTAGGCTACCCTTGACTGCTTCTGCCTCCAACAGATTTCCTAAGCACTACTGTTTTAAGGAACAGCTTAAAAAGAGAATCCTAATGTGATTTCTTTATAATGGGTGTGTTCCTTATCTTATCCTAGTGTCTAAACTCTTCTCCATGGCTGGACCTCCAAATAATATTCCTTTACGTGCTAAGGGGTATCTAGAGAGTGGGATAGGTTTAATAACTACCCCAAGCCTAACGCGTACCCTAACCCTAACCCCTACCCTAACCCTAATACGTACTCTAATCCTAACCCGTACCCTAAACCGAGCCCTACCCCTAACACTAACCCTAACCCTAAACCTAACCCATACCCTACGCCGTACCCGAAGCCCTCACCGAACCCGTACCCTAAGCCGTACCCTAAGCCTAACCCTAAGCCTAAACCTAACCCTAGGCTACCCTTGACTGCTTCTGCCTCCAATTGATTTCCTAAGCACTAATGTTTTAAGGAACAGCTTAAAAAGAGAATCCTAATGTGATTTCTTTATAATGGGCGTGTTCCTTATCTTATCCTAGTGTCTAAACTCTTCTCAATGGCTGGACCCCCAAATAATATTCCTTTACGTGCTAAGGGGTATCTAGAGAGTGGGATAGGTTTAATAACTACCCTAACCCTAATGCGTACCCGAACCCTAACCCCTACCCTAACCCTAACACGTAACCTAATCCTAACCCGTACCCTAAACGGAGCCCTAACCCTAACACTAACCCTAACCCTAACCCTAACCCATACCCTACGCCGTATCCGAACCCCTCCCCAAACCCGTACCCTAAGCCTAACCCCAAGCCTAACCCTAACCCTAGGCTACCCTTGACTGCTTCTGCCTCCAATAGATTTCCTAAGCACTAGTGTTTTAAGGAACAGCTTAAAAAGAGAATCCTAATGTGATTTCTTTATAATGGGTGTGTTCCTTATCTTATCCTAGTGTCCAAACTCTTCTCCATGGCTGGACCTCCAAATAATATTCCTTTACGTGCTAAGGGTTATCTAGAGAGTGGGATAGGTTTAATAACTACCCTAACCCTAACGCGTACCCTAACCCTAACCCCTACTCTAACCCTAACATGTACACTAATCCTATCCCGTACCCTAAACGGAGGTCTAATCCTAACACTAACCAAAACCCTAACCCTAACCCATACCCTCCGCCGTACACGACCCCCTCCCCGAACCTGTACCCTAAGCCGTACCCTAAGCCGTACCCTAAGCCTAACCCTAACCCTAGGCTACCCTTGACTGCTTCTGCCTCCAATAGATTTCCTAAGCACTAGTGTTTTAAGGAACAGCTTAAAAAGAGAATCCTAATGTGATTTCTTTATAATGGGTGTGTTCCTTATCTTATCCTAGTGTCTAAACTCTTCTCCATGGCTGGACCTCCAAATAATATTCCTTTACATGCTAAGGGGTATCTAGAGAGTGGGATAGGTTTAATAACTACCCTAACCCTAACGCGTACTCTAACCCTAACCCCTACTCTAACCCTAACACGTACCCTAATCCTATCCCGTAGCCTAAACGGAGCCCTAATCCTAACACTAACCCTAACCCTAACCCTAACCCATACCGTACGCCATACACGAAGCTCTCACCGAACCCGTACCCTGAGCCGTACCCTAAGCCTAACCCTAAGCCTAACCCTAACCCTAGGCTACCCTTGACTGCTTCTGCCTCCAACAGATTTCCTAAGCACTACTGTTTTAAGGAACAGCTTAAAAAGAGAATCCTAATGTGATTTCTTTATAATGGGTGTGTTCCTTATCTTATCCTAGTGTCTAAACTCTTCTCCATGGCTGGACCTCCAAATAATATTCCTTTACGTGCTAAGGGGTATCTAGAGAGTGGGATAGGTTTAATAACTACCCTAACACTAACGCGTACCCTAACCCTAACCCCTACCATATCACTAACACGTACCCTAATCCTAACCCGTAACCTAAACTGAGCCCTACCCCTAACACTAACCCTAACCCTAAACCTAACCCATACCCTACGCCGTACCCGAAGCCCTCCCCGAAACCATACCCTAAGCCGTACCCTAAGCCGTACCCTAAGCCTAACCCTAAACCTAGGCTACCCTTGACTGCTTCTGCCTCCAACAGATTTCCTAATCACTAGTGTTTTAAGGAACAGCTTAAAAAGAGAATCCTAATGTTATTTCTTTATAATGGGTGTGTTCATTATCTTATCCTAGTGTCTAAACTCTTCTCCATGGCTGGACCCCCAAATAATATTCTTTACGTGCTAAGGTGTATCTAGAGAGTGAGATAGGTTTAATAACTACCCTAACCCTAACGCGTACCCTAACCCTAACCCCTACCCTAACCCTAACATGTACCCTAATCCTAACCCGTACCCTAAACCGAGGCCTAACCCTAACACTAACCCTAAACCTAACCCTAATCCATACCCTACGCCGTACCCGAACCCCTCCCCGAACCCGTACCCTATGCCGTACCCTAAGCCTAACCCTAAGCCTAACCCTAACCCTAGGCTACCCTTGACTGCTTCTGCATCCAATAGATTTCCTAAGCACTAGTGTTTTAAGGAACAGCTTAAAAAGCGAATCCTAATGTGATTTCTTTATAATGGGTGTGTTCCTCTTCTTATCCTTGTGTCTAAACTCTTCTCCATGGCTGGACCCCCAAATAATATTCCTTTACGTGCTAAGGGGTATCTAGAGAGTGGGATAGGTTTAATAACTACCCCAAGCCTAACGCGTACCCTAACCCTAACCCCTACCCTAACCCTAATACGTACTCTAATCCTAAACCGTACCCTAAACCGAGCCCTACCCCTAAAACTAACCCTAACCCTAAACCTAACCCATACCCTACGCCGTACCCGAAGCCCTCACCGAACCCGTACCCTAAGCCGTACCCTAAGCCTAACCCTAAGCCTAAACCTAACCCTAGGCTACCCTTGACTGCTTCTGCCTCCAATTGATTTCCTAAGCACTAATGTTTTAAGGAACAGCTTAAAAAGAGAATCCTAATGTGATTTCTTTATAATGGGCGTGTTCCTTATCTTATCCTAGTGTCTAAACTCTTCTCAATGGCTGGACCCCCAAATAATATTCCTTTACGTGCTAAGGGGTATCTAGAGAGTGGGATAGGTTTAATAACTACCCTAACCCTAATGCGTACCCGAACCCTAACCCCTACCCTAACCATAACATGTAACCTAATCCTAACCCGTACCCTAAACGGAGCCCTAACCCTAACACTAACCCTAACCCTAACCCTAACCCATACCCTACGCCGTATCCGAACCCTTCCCCAAACCCGTACCCTAAGCCTAACCCCAAGCCTAACCCTAACCCTAGGCTACCCTTGACTGCTTCTGCCTCCAATAGATTTCCTAAGCACTAGTGTTTTAAGGAACAGCTTAAAAAGAGAATCCTAATGTGATTTCTTTATAATGGGTGTGTTCCTTATCTTATCCTAGTGTCCAAACTCTTCTCCATGGCTGGACCTCCAAATAATATTCCTTTACATGCTAAGGGTTATCTAGAGAGTGGGATAGGTTTAATAACTACCCTAACCCTAACGCGTACCCTAACCCTAACCCCTACTCTAACCCTAACATGTACACTAATCCTATCCCGTACCCTAAACGGAGGTCTAATCCTAACACTAACCAAAACCCTAACCCTAACCCATACCCTCCGCCGTACACGAACCCCTCCCCGAACCTGTACCCTAAGCCGTACCCTAAGCCGTACCCTAAGCCTAACCCTAACCCTAGGCTACCCTTGACTGCTTCTGCCTCCAATAGATTTCCTAAGCACTAGTGTTTTAAGGAACAGCTTAAAAAGAGAATCCTAATGTGATTTCTTTATAATGGGTGTGTTCCTTATCTTATCCTAGTGTCTAAACTCTTCTCCATGGCTGGACCTCCAAATAATATTCCTTTACATGCTAAGGGGTATCTAGAGAGTGGGATAGGTTTAATAACTACCCTAACCCTAACGCGTACTCTAACCCTAACCCCTACTCTAACCCTAACACGTACCCTAATCCTATCCCGTACCCTAAACGGAGCCCTAACCCTAACACTAACCCTAACCCTAACCCTAACCCATACCCTACGCCGTATCCGAACGCCTCCCCGAACCCGTACCCTAAGCCTAACCCCAAGCCTAACCCTAACCCTAGGCTACCCTTGACTGCTTCTGCCTCCAATAGATTTCCTAAGCACTAGTGCTTTAAGGAAGAGCTTAAAAAGAGAATCCTAATGTGATTTCTTTATAATGGGTGTGTTCCTTATATTATCTTAGTGTCTAAGCTCTTCTCCATGGATAGACCGCCAAATAATATGGCTTTACGTGCTAAGGGTTATCTAGAGAGTGGGATAGGTTTAATAACTACCCTAACCCTAACGCGTACCCTAATCCTAACCCCTACCCTAACCCCAAGACGTACCCTAATCCTAACCCATACCCTAAACCGAGCTCTAAACCTAACACTAACCCTAACCCTACACCTAACCCATACCCTACGCCGTACCCGAGCCCCTCCCCGAACCCGTACCCTAAGCCGTACCCTAAGCCTAACACTAAGCCTAACCCTAACCCTAGGCTACCCTTGACTGCTTCTGCCTCCAATAGATTTCCTAAGCACTACTGTTTTAAGGAACAGCTTAAAAAGAGAATCCTAATGTGATTTCTTTATAATGGGTGTGTTCCTTATCTTATCCTAGTGTCTAAACTCTTCTCCATGGCTGGACCTCCAAATAATATTCCTTTACGTGCTAAGGTGTATCTAGAGAGTGGGTTAGGTTTAATAACTACCCTAACCTTAACGCGTACCCTAACCCTAAACCCTACTGTAACCCTAACACGTACCCTACTCCTAACCCGTACCCTAAAACGAGCCCTAACCCTAACACTAACCCTAACCCTACACCTAACCCATACCCTACGCCGTACCCGAGCCCCTCCCCGAACCCATACCCTAAGCCGTACCCTAAGCGTAACACTAAGCCTAACCCTAACCCTAGGCTACCCTTGACTGCTTCTGCCTCCAATAGATTTCCTAAGCACTATTGTTTTAAGGAACAGCTTAAAAAGAGAATCCTAATATGATTTCTTTATAATGGGTGTGTTGCTTATGTTATCCTAGTGTCTAAACTCTTCTCCATGGCTGGACGCCCAAATAATATTCCTTTACGTGCTAAGGGGTATCTAGAGAGTGGGATAGGTTTAATAACTACCCTAACCCTAACGCGTACCCTAACCCTAACCCCTACCCTAACCCTAACATGTACCCTAATCCTAACCCGTACCCTAAACCGAGGCCTAACCCTAACACTAACCCTAAACCTAACCCTAATCCATACCCTACGCCGTACCCGAACCCCTGCCCGAACCCGTACCCTATGCCGTACCCTAAGCCTAACCCTAAGCCTAACCCTAACCCTAGGCTACCCTTGACTGCTTCTGCATCCAATAGATTTCCTAAGCACTAGTGTTTTAAGGAACAGCTTAAAAAGCGAATCCTAATGTGATTTCTTTATAATGGGTGTGTTCCTCTTCTTATCCTTGTGTCTAAACTCTTCTCCATGGCTGGACCCCCAAATAATATTCCTTTACGTGCTAAGGGGTATCTAGAGAGTGGGATAGGTTTAATAACTACCCCAAGCCTAACGCGTACCCTAACCCTAACCCCTACCCTAACCCTAATACGTACTCTAATCCTAACCCGTACCCTAAACCGAGCCCTACCCCTAACACTAACCCTAACCCTAAACCTAACCCATACCCTACGCCGTACCCGAAGCCCTCACCGAACCCGTACCCTAAGCCGTACCCTAAGCCTAACCCTAAGCCTAAACCTAACCCTAGGCTACCCTTGACTGCTTCTGCCTCCAATTGATTTCCTAAGCACTAATGTTTTAAGGAACAGCTTAAAAAGAGAATCCTAATGTGATTTCTTTATAATGGGCGTGTTCCTTAACTTATCCTAGTGTCTAAACTCTTCTCAATGGCTGGACCCCCAAATAATATTCCTTTACGTGCTAAGGGGTATCTAGAGAGTGGGATAGGTTTAATAACTACCCTAACCCTAATGCGTACCCGAACCCTAACCCCTACCCTAACCCTAACACGTAACCTAATCCTAACCCGTACCCTAAACGGAGCCCTAACCCTAACACTAACCCTAGCCCTAACCCTAACCCATACCCTACGCCGTATCCGAACCCCTCCCCAAACCCGTACCCTAAGCCTAACCCCAAGCCTAACCCTAACCCTAGGCTACCCTTGACTGCTTCTGCCTCCAATAGATTTCCTAAGCACTAGTGTTTTAAGGAACAGCTTAAAAAGAGAATCCTAATGTGATTTCTTTATAATGGGTGTGTTCCTTATCTTATCCTAGTGTCCAAACTCTTCTCCATGGCTGGACCTCCAAATAATATTCCTTTACGTGCTAAGGGTTATCTAGAGAGTGGGATAGGTTTAATAACTACCCTAACCCTAACGCGTACCCTAACCCTAACCCCTACTCTAACCCCAACATGTACACTAATCCTATCCCGTACTCTAAACGGAGGTCTAATCCTAACACTAACCAAAACCCTAACCCTAACCCATACCCTCCGCCGTACACGAACCCCTCCCCGAACCTGTACCCTAAGCCGTACCCTAAGCCGTACCCTAAGCCTAACCCTAACCCTAGGCTACCCTTGACTGCTTCTGCCTCCAATAGATTTCCTAAGCACTAGTGTTTTAAGGAACAGCTTAAAAAGAGAATCCTAATGTGATTTCTTTATAATGGGTGTGTTCCTTATCTTATCCTAGTGTCTAAACTCTTCTCCATGGCTGGACCTCCAAATAATATTCCTTTACATGCTAAGGGGTATCTAGAGAGTGGGATAGGTTTAATAACTACCCTAACCCTAACGCGTACTCTAACCCTAACCCCTACTCTAACCCTAACACGTACCCTAATCCTATCCCGTAGCCTAAACGGAGCCCTAATCCTAACACTAACCCTAACCCTAACCCTAACCCATACCGTACGCCATACACGAAGCTCTCACCGAACCCGTACCCTGAGCCGTACCCTAAGCCTAACCCTAAGCCTAACCCTAACCCTAGGCTACCCTTGACTGCTTCTGCCTCCAACAGATTTCCTAAGCACTACTGTTTTAAGGAACAGCTTAAAAAGAGAATCCTAATGTGATTTCTTTATAATGGGTGTGTTCCTTATCTTATCCTAGTGTCTAAACTCTTCTCCATGGCTGGACCTCCAAATAATATTCCTTTACGTGCTAAGGGGTATCTAGAGAGTGGGATAGGTTTAATAACTACCCTAACACTAACGCGTACCCTAACCCTAACCCCTACCATAACACTAACACGTACCCTAATCCTAACCCGTAACCTAAACTGAGCCCTACCCCTAACACTAACCCTAACCCTAAACCTAACCCATACCCTACGCCGTACCCGAAGCCCTCCCCGAACCCATACCCTAAGCCGTACCCTAAGCCGTACCCTAAGCCTAACCCTAAACCTAGGCTACCCTTGACTGCTTCTGCCTCCAACAGATTTCCTAATCACTAGTGTTTTAAGGAACAGCTTAAAAAGAGAATCCTAATGTTATTTCTTTATAATGGGTGTGTTCATTATCTTATCCTAGTGTCTAAACTCTTCTCCATGGCTGGACCCCCAAATAATATTCCTTTACGTGCTAAGGTGTATCTAGAGAGTGAGATAGGTTTAATAACTACCCTAACCCTAACGCGTACCCTAACCCTAACCCCTACCCTAACCCTAACATGTACCCTAATCCTAACCCGTACCCTAAACCGAGGCCTAACCCTAACACTAACCCTAAACCTAACCCTTATCCATACCCTACGCCGTACCCGAACCCCTCCCCGAACCCGTACCCTATGCCGTACCCTAAGCCTAACCCTAAGCCTAACCCTAACCCTAGGCTACCCTTGACTGCTTCTGCATCCAATAGATTTCCTAAGCACTAGTGTTTTAAGGAACAGCTTAAAAAGCGAATCCTAATGTGATTTCTTTATAATGGGTGTGTTCCTCTTCTTATCCTTGTGTCTAAACTCTTCTCCATGGCTGGACCCCCAAATAATATTCCTTTACGTGCTAAGGGGTATCTAGAGAGTGGGATAGGTTTAATAACTACCCCAAGCCTAACGCGTACCCTAACCCTAATCCCTACCCTAACCCTAATACGTACTCTAATCCTAACCCGTACCCTAAACCGAGCCCTACCCCTAACACTAACCCTAACCCTAAACCTAACCCATACCCTACGCCGTACCCGAAGCCCTCACCGAACCCGTACCCTAAGCCGTACCCTAAGCCTAACCCTAAGCCTAAACCTAACCCTAGGCTACCCTTGACTGCTTCTGCCTCCAATTGATTTCCTAAGCACTAATGTTTTAAGGAACAGCTTAAAAAGAGAATCCTAATGTGATTTCTTTATAATGGGCGTGTTCCTTATCTTATCCTAGTGTCTAAACTCTTCTCAATGGCTGGACCCCCAAATAATATTCCTTTACGTGCTAAGGGGTATCTAGAGAGTGGGATAGGTTTAATAACTACCCTAACCCTAATGCGTACCCGAACCCTAACCCCTACCCTAACCCTAACACGTAACCTAATCCTAACCCGTACCCTAAACGGAGCCCTAACCCTAACACTAACCCTAACCCTAACCCTAACCCATACCCTACGCCGTATCCGAACCCCTCCCCAAACCCGTACCCTAAGCCTAACCCCAAGCCTAACCCTAACCCTAGGCTACCCTTGACTGCTTCTGCCTCCAATAGATTTCCTAAGCACTAGTGTTTTAAGGAACAGCTTAAAAAGAGAATCCTAATGTGATTTCTTTATAATGGGTGTGTTCCTTATCTTATCCTAGTGTCCAAACTCTTCTCCATGGCTGGACCTCCAAATAATATTCCTTTACGTGCTAAGGGTTATCTAGAGAGTGGGATAGGTTTAATAACTACCCTAACCCTAACGCGTACCCTAACCCTAACCCCTACTCTAACCCTAACATGTACACTAATCCTATCCCGTACCCTAAACGGAGGTCTAATCCTAACACTAACCAAAACCCTAACCCTAACCCATACCCTCCGCCGTACACGACCCCCTCCCCGAACCTGTACCCTAAGCCGTACCCTAAGCCGTACCCTAAGCCTAACCCTAACCCTAGGCTACCCTTGACTGCTTCTGCCTCCAATAGATTTCCTAAGCACTAGTGTTTTAAGGAACAGCTTAAAAAGAGAATCCTAATGTGATTTCTTTATAATGGGTGTGTTCCTTATCTTATCCTAGTGTCTAAACTCTTCTCCATGGCTGGACCTCCAAATAATATTCCTTTACATGCTAAGGGGTATCTAGAGAGTGGGATAGGTTTAATAACTACCCTAACCCTAACGCGTACTCTAACCCTAACCCCTACTCTAACCCTAACACGTACCCTAATCCTATCCCGTAGCCTAAACGGAGCCCTAATCCTAACACTAACCCTAACCCTAACCCTAACCCATACCGTACGCCATACACGAAGCTCTCACCGAACCCGTACCCTGAGCCGTACCCTAAGCCTAACCCTAAGCCTAACCCTAACCCTAGGCTACCCTTGACTGCTTCTGCCTCCAACAGATTTCCTAAGCACTACTGTTTTAAGGAACAGCTTAAAAAGAGAATCCTAATGTGATTTCTTTATAATGGGTGTGTTCCTTATCTTATCCTAGTGTCTAAACTCTTCTCCATGGCTGGACCTCCAAATAATATTCCTTTACGTGCTAAGGGGTATCTAGAGAGTGGGATAGGTTTAATAACTACCCTAACACTAACGCGTACCCTAACCCTAACCCCTACCATAACACTAACACGTACCCTAATCCTAACCCGTAACCTAAACTGAGCCCTACCCCTAACACTAACCCTAACCCTAAACCTAACCCATACCCTACGCCGTACCCGAAGCCCTCCCCGAAACCATACCCTAAGCCGTACCCTAAGCCGTACCCTAAGCCTAACCCTAAACCTAGGCTACCCTTGACTGCTTCTGCCTCCAACAGATTTCCTAATCACTAGTGTTTTAAGGAACAGCTTAAAAAGAGAATCCTAATGTTATTTCTTTATAATGGGTGTGTTCATTATCTTATCCTAGTGTCTAAACTCTTCTCCATGGCTGGACCCCCAAATAATATTCTTTACGTGCTAAGGTGTATCTAGAGAGTGAGATAGGTTTAATAACTACCCTAACCCTAACGCGTACCCTAACCCTAACCCCTACCCTAACCCTAACATGTACCCTAATTCTAACCCGTACCCTAAACCGAGGCCTAACCCTAACACTAACCCTAAACCTAACCCTAATCCATACCCTACGCCGTACCCGAACCCCTCCCCGAACCCGTACCCTATGCCGTACCCTAAGCCTAACCCTAAGCCTAACCCTAACCCTAGGCTACCCTTGACTGCTTCTGCATCCAATAGATTTCCTAAGCACTAGTGTTTTAAGGAACAGCTTAAAAAGCGAATCCTAATGTGATTTCTTTATAATGGGTGTGTTCCTCTTCTTATCCTTGTGTCTAAACTCTTCTCCATGGCTGGACCCCCAAATAATATTCCTTTACGTGCTAAGGGGTATCTAGAGAGTGGGATAGGTTTAATAACTACCCCAAGCCTAACGCGTACCCTAACCCTAACCCCTACCCTAACCCTAATACGTACTCTAATCCTAACCCGTACCCTAAACCGAGCCCAACCCCTAAAACTAACCCTATCCCTAAACCTAACCCATACCCTACGCCGTACCCGAAGCCCTCACCGAACCCGTACCCTAAGCCGTACCCTAAGCCTAACCCTAAGCCTAAACCTAACCCTAGGCTACCCTTGACTGCTTCTGCCTCCAATTGATTTCCTAAGCACTAATGTTTTAAGGAACAGCTTAAAAAGAGAATCCTAATGTGATTTCTTTATAATGGGCGTGTTCCTTATCTTATCCTAGTGTCTAAACTCTTCTCAATGGCTGGACCCCCAAATAATATTCCTTTACGTGCTAAGGGGTATCTAGAGAGTGGGATAGGTTTAATAACTACCCTAACCCTAATGCGTACCCGAACCCTAACCCCTACCCTAACCATAACACGTAACCTAATCCTAACCCGTACCCTAAACGGAGCCCTAACCCTAACACTAACCCTAACCCTAACCCTAACCCATACCCTACGCCGTATCCGAACCCCTCCCCAAACCCGTACCCTAAGCCTAACCCCAAGCCTAACCCTAACCCTAGGCTACCCTTGACTGCTTCTGCCTCCAATAGATTTCCTAAGCCCTAGTGTTTTAAGGAACAGCTTAAAAAGAGAATCCTAATGTGATTTCTTTATAATGGGTGTGTTCCTTATCTTATCCTAGTGTCCAAACTCTTCTCCATGGCTGGACCTCCAAATAATATTCCTTTACGTGCTAAGGGTTATCTAGAGAGTGGGATAGGTTTAATAACTACCCTAACCCTAACGCGTACCCTAACCCTAACCCCTACTCTAACCCTAACATGTACACTAATCCTATCCCGTACCCTAAACGGAGGTCTAATCCTAACACTAACCAAAACCCTAACCCTAACCCATACCCTCCGCCGTACACGAACCCCTCCCCGAACCTGTACCCTAAGCCGTACCCTAAGCCGTACCCTAAGCCTAACCCTAACCCTAGGCTACCCTTGACTGCTTCTGCCTCCAATAGATTTCCTAAGCACTAGTGTTTTAAGGAACAGCTTAAAAAGAGAATCCTAATGTGATTTCTTTATAATGGGTGTGTTCCTTATCTTATCCTAGTGTCTAAACTCTTCTCCATGGCTGGACCTCCAAATAATATTCCTTTACATGCTAAGGGGTATCTAGAGAGTGGGATAGGTTTAATAACTACCCTAACCCTAACGCGTACTCTAACCCTAACCCCTACTCTAACCCTAACACGTACCCTAATCCTATCCCGTACCCTAAACGGAGCCCTAATCCTAACACTAACCCTAACCCTAACCCTAACCCATACCGTACGCCATACACGAAGCTCTCACCGAACCCGTACCCTGAGCCGTACCCTAAGCCTAACCCTAAGCCTAACCCTAACCCTAGGCTACCCTTGACTGCTTCTGCCTCCAACAGATTTCCTAAGCACTACTGTTTTAAGGAACAGCTTAAAAAGAAAATCCTAATGTGATTTCTTTATAATGGGTGTGTTCCTTATCTTATCCTAGTGTCTAAACTCTTCTCCATGGCTGGACCTCCAAATAATATTCCTTTACGTGCTAAGGGGTATCTAGAGAGTGGGATAGGTTTAATAACTACCCTAACACTAACGCGTACCCTAACCCTAACCCCTACCATAACACTAACACGTACCCTAATCCTAACCCGTAACCTAAACTGAGCCCTACCCCTAACACTAACACTAACCCTAAACCTAACCCATACCCTACGCCGTACCCGAAGCCCTCACCGAATCCTTACCCTAAGCCGTACCCTAAGCCTAACCCTAAGCCTATCCCTAACCCTAGGCTATCCTTGACTGCTTCTTCCTCCAATTGATTTCCTAAGCACTAATGTTTTAAGGAACAGCTTAAAAAGAGAATCCTAATGTGATTTCTTTATAATGGGTGTGTTCCTTATCTTATCCTAGTGTCTAAACTCTTCTCCATGGCTGGACCCCCAAATAATTTTCCTTTACGTGCTAAGGGGTATCTAGAGAGTGGGATAGGTTTAATAACTACCCTAACCCTAATGCGTACCCGAACCCTAACCCCTACCCTAACCCTAACACGTAACCTAATCCTAACCCGTACCCTAAACGGAGCCCTAACCCTAACACTAACCCTAACCCTAACCCTAACCCATACCCTACGCCGTATCCGAACGCCTTCCCGAACCCGTACCCTAAGCCTAACCCCAAGCCTAACCCTAACCCTAGGCTACCCTTGACTGCTTCTGCCTCCAATAGATTTCCTAAGCACTAGTGTTTTAAGGAACAGCTTAAGAAGAGAATCCTAATGTGATTTCTTTATAATGGGTGTGTTCCTTATCTTATCCTAGTGTCCAAACTCTTCTCCATGGCTGGACCTCCAAATAATATTCCTTTACGTGCTAAGGGTTATCTAGAGAGTGGGATAGGTTTAATAACTACCCTAACCCTAACGCGTACCCTAACCCTAACCCCTACTCTAACCCTAACATGTACACTAATCCTATCCCGTACCCTAAACGGAGGTCTAATCCTAACACTAACCAAAACCCTAACCCTAACCCATACCCTCCGCCGTACACGAACCCCTCCCCGAACCTGTACCCTAAGCCGTACCCTAAGCCGTACCCTAAGCCTAACCCTAACCCTAGGCTACCCTTGACTGCTTCTGCCTCCAATAGATTTCCTAAGCACTAGTGTTTTAAGGAACAGCTTAAAAAGAGAATCCTAAAGTGATTTCTTTATAATGGGTGTGTTCCTTATATTATCTTAGTGTCTAAGCTCTTCTCCATGGATAGACCCCCAAATAATATGGATTTACTTGCTAAGGGTTATCTAGAGAGTGGGATAGGTTTAATAACTACCCTAACCCTAACGCGTACCCTAATCCTAACCCCTACCCTAACCCTAAGACGTACCCTAATCCTAAGCCGTACCCTAAACCGAGCCCTAACCCTAACACTAACCCTAACCCTAACCCTAACCCATACCCTACGCCATACCCGAAGCCCTCCCCGAACCCGTATCCTAAGCCTAACCCTAAGCCTAACCCTAACCCTAGGCTACCCTTGACTGCTTCTGCCTCCAATAGATTTCCTAAGCACTAGTGTTTTAAGGAACAGCTTAAAAAGAGAATCTAATGTGATTTCTTTGTAATGGGTGTGTTCCTTATCTTATCCTAGTGTCTAAACTCTTCTCCATGGCTGGACCCCCAAATAATATTCCTTTACGTGCTAAGGGGTATCTAGAGAGTGGGATAGGTTTAATAACTACCCTAACCCTAATGAGTACCCTAACCCTAACCCATACTCTAATCCTAACACGTACCCTAATCCTATCCCGCACCATAAACGGAGCCCTAACCCTAACACTAACCCAAACCCTAACCCTAACCAATACCCTACGCCATACCCGAAGCCCTCGCCGAACCCGTACCCTAAGCCTAACCCTAACCCTAGGCTACCCTTGACTGCTTCTGCCTCCAATAGATTTCCTAAGCACTAGTGTTTTAAGGAACAGCTTAAAAAGAGAATCCTAATGTGATTTCTTTATAATGGGTGTGTTCCTTATCTTATCCTAGTGTCTAAACTCTTCTCCATGGCTGGACCTCCAAATAATATTCCTTTACGTGCTAAGGGGTATCTAGAGAGTGGGATAGGTTTAATAACTACCCTAACCCTAACGCGTACCCTAACCCTAACCCCTACTCTAACCCTAACACGTACCCTAATCCTATCCCGTACCCTAAACGGAGCCCTAATCCTAACACTAACCCTAACCCTAACCCTAACCCATACCCTACGCCATACACGAAGCCCTCACCGAACCCGTACCCTAAGCCGTACCCTAAGCCTAACCCTAAGCCTAACCCTAACCCTAGGCTACCCTTGACTGCTTCTGCCTCCAATACATTTCCTAAGCACTAGTGTTTTAAGGAACAGCTTAAAAAGAGAATCCTAATGTGATTTCTTTGTAATGGGTGTGTTCCTTACCTTATCCTAGTGTCTAAACTCTTCTCCATGGCTGGACCCCCAAATAATATTCCTTTACGTGCTAAGGGGTATCTAGAGAGTGGGATAGGTTTAATAACTACCCTAACCCTAACGCGTACCCTTACCCGAACCCCTAACCTAAACATAACATGTACCCTAATCCTAACCCATAACCTAAACCGAGCCCTAACCCTAACACTAACCCTAACCCTAAACCTAAACCATACCCTACGCCGTACCTGAAGCCCTCCCCGAACCCGTACCGTAAGCCGTACCCTAAGCCTAACCCTAAGCCTAACCCTAACCCTAGGCTACCCTTGACTGCTTCTGCCTCCAATAGATTTCCTAAGCATTAGTGTTTTAAGGAACAGCTTAAAAAGAGAATCCTAATGTGATTTCTTTATAATGGGTGTGTTCCTTATCTTATCCTAGTGTCTAATCTCTTCTCCATGGCTGGACCTCCAAATAATATTCCTTTACGTGCTAAGGGGTATCTAGAGAGTGGGATAGGTTTAATAACTACCCTAACCCTAACGCGTACCCTAACCCTAACCCCTACCCTAACCCTAACACGTACCCTAATCCTAACCAATACCCTAAACCGAGCCCTAACCCTAACACTAACCCTAACCCTAACCCTAACCCATACCCTACGCCGTACTCGAAGCCCTCCCCGAACCCGTACCCTAAGCCGTACCCTAAGCCTAACCCTAAGCCTAACCCTAACCCTAGGCTACCCTTGACTGCTTCTGCCTCCAATAGATTTCCTAAGTACTAGTGTTTTAAGGAACAGCTTAAAAAGAGAATCCTAATGTGATTTATTTATAATGGGTATGTTCCTTATCTTATCCTAGTGTCTAACCTTTTCTCCATGGCTGGACCCCCAAATAATATTCCTTTACGTGCTAAGGGGTATCTAGAGTGTGGGATAGGTTTAATCACTACACTAAACCTAACACGTACACTAACCCTAACCACTACTCTAAACCTATCACGTACCCTAATCCTAAACCAGACCCTAAACCGAGCCCTATCCCTAACACTAACCCTAACCCTAACCCTAACCCATACCCTACGCTGTACCCGAAGCCCTCCCCGAACCCGTAACCTAAGCCGTACCCTATGCCGTACCCTAAGCCTAACCCTAACCCTAGGCTACCCTTGACTGCTTCTGCCTCCAACAGATTTCCTAAGCACTACTGTTTTAAGGAACAGCTTAAAAAGAGAATCCTAATGTTATTTATTTATAATTGGTGTGTTCCTTATCTTATCCTAGTGCCTAAGCTCTTCTCCATGGCTGGACCTCCAAATAATATTCCTTTACGTGCTAAGGGGTATCTAGAGAGTGGGATAGGTTTAATAACTACCCTAACAATAACGCGTACCCTAACCCTAACCCCTACCATAACACTAACACGTACCCTAATCCTAACCCATAACCTAAACCGAGCCCTACCCCTAACACTAACCCTAACCCTAAACCTAACCCATACCCTACGCCGTACCCGAAGCCCTCACCGAATCCGTACCCTAAGCCGTACCCTAAGCCTAACCCTAAGCCTATCACTAACCCTAGGCTACCCTTGACTGCTTCTGCCTCCAATTGATTTCCTAAGCACTAATGATTTAAGGAACAGCTTAAAAAGAGAATCCTAATGTGATTTCTTTATAATGGGTGTGTTCCTTATCTTATCCTAGTGTCTAAACTCTTCTCCATGGCTGGACGCCCAAATAATATTCCTTTACGTGCTAAGGGGTATCTAGAGAGTGGGATAGGTTTAATAACTACCCTAACACTAATGCGTACCCGAACCCTAACCCCTACCCTAACCCTAACACGTAACCTAATCCTAACCCGTACCCTAAACGGAGACCTAACCCTAACACTAACCCTAACCCTAACCCTAACCCATACCCTACGCCGTATCCGAACCCCTCCCTGAACCCGTACCCTAAGCCTAACCCCAAGCCTAAACCTAACCCTAGGCTACCCTTGACTGCTTCTGCCTCCAATAGATTTCCTAAGCACTAGTGTTTTAAGGAACAGCTTAAAAAGAGAATCCTAAAGTGATTTCTTTATAATGGGTGTGTTCCTTATATTATCTTAGTGTCTAAGCTCTTCTCCATGGATAGACCCCCAAATAATGTGGAATTACTTGCTAAGGGTTATCTAGAGAGTGGGATAGGTTTAATAACTACCCTACCCTAATGCATACCCTAACCCTAACCCCTACTCTAATCCTAACACGTACCCTAATCCTATCCCGCACCATAAACGGAGCCCTAACCCTAACACTAACCCAAACCCTAACCCTAACCCATACCCTACGCCATACCCGAAGCCCTCACCGAATCCGTACCCTAAGCCGTACCCTAAGCCTAACCCTAAGCCTAAAACTAACCCTAGGCTACCCTTGTTTGCTTCTACCTCCAATAGATTTTCTAAGCACTAGTGTTTTAAGGAACAGCTTAAAAAGAGAATCCTAATGTGATTTCTTTATAATGGGTGTGTTCCTTATCTTATCCTGGTGTCTAAACTCTTCTCCATGGCTGGACGCCCAAATAATATTCCTTTACGTGCTAAGGGGTATCTAGAGAGTGGGATAGGATTAATAACTACCCTAACCCTAACACGTAACCTAATCCTAACCCGTACCCTAAACGGAGCCCTAACCCTAACACTAACCCTAACCCTAACCCTAACCCATACCCTACGCCGTATCCGAACCCCTCCCCGAACCCGTACCCTAAGCCTAACCCCAAGCCTAACCCTAAACCTAGGCTACCCTTGACTGCTTCTGCCTCCAATAGATTTCCTAAGCACTAGTGCTTTAAGGAACAGCTTAAAAAGAGAATCCTAATGTGATTTATTTATAATGTGTATGTTCCTTATCTTATTCTAGTGTCTAACCTTTTCTCCATGGCTGGACCCCCAAATAATATTCCTTTACGTGCTAAGGGGTATCTAGAGTGTGGGATAGGTTTAATCACTACACTAACCCTAACACGTACACTAACCCTAACCACTACTCTAAACCTAACACGTAACCTAATCCTAAACCAGACCCTAAACCGAGCCCTATCCCTAACACTAACCCTAACCCTAACCCTAACCCATACCCTACGCTGTACCCGAAGCCCTCCCCGAACCCGTACCCTAAGCCGTACCCTAAGCCTAACCCTAAGCCTAACACTAACCCTAGGCTACCCTTGTTTGCTTCTACCTCCAATAGATTTCCTAAGCACTAGTGTTTTAAGGAACAGCTTAAAAAGAGAATCCTAATGTGATTTCTTTATAATGGGTGTGTTCCTTATCTTATCCTAGTGTCTAAACTCTTCTCAATGGCTGGACCCCCAAATAATATTCCTTTACGTGCTAAGGGGTATCTAGAGAGTGGGATAGGTTTAATAACTACCCTAACCCTAATGCGTACCCGAACCCTAACCCCTACCCTAACCCTAACACGTAACCTAATCCTAACCCGTACCCTAAACGGAGCCCTAACCCTAACACTAACCCTAGCCCTAACCCTAACCCATACCCTACGCCGTATCCGAACCCCTCCCCAAACCCGTACCCTAAGCCTAACCCCAAGCCTAACCCTAACCCTAGGCTACCCTTGACTGCTTCTGCCTCCAATAGATTTCCTAAGCACTAGTGTTTTAAGGAACAGCTTAAAAAGAGAATCCTAATGTGATTTCTTTATAATGGGTGTGTTCCTTATCTTATCCTAGTGTCCAAACTCTTCTCCATGGCTGGACCTCCAAATAATATTCCTTTACGTGCTAAGGGTTATCTAGAGAGTGGGATAGGTTTAATAACTACCCTAACCCTAACGCGTACCCTAACCCTAACCCCTACTCTAACCCCAACATGTACACTAATCCTATCCCGTACTCTAAACGGAGGTCTAATCCTAACACTAACCAAAACCCTAACCCTAACCCATACCCTCCGCCGTACACGAACCCCTCCCCGAACCTGTACCCTAAGCCGTACCCTAAGCCGTACCCTAAGCCTAACCCTAACCCTAGGCTACCCTTGACTGCTTCTGCCTCCAATAGATTTCCTAAGCACTAGTGTTTTAAGGAACAGCTTAAAAAGAGAATCCTAATGTGATTTCTTTATAATGGGTGTGTTCCTTATCTTATCCTAGTGTCTAAACTCTTCTCCATGGCTGGACCTCCAAATAATATTCCTTTACATGCTAAGGGGTATCTAGAGAGTGGGATAGGTTTAATAACTACCCTAACCCTAACGCGTACTCTAACCCTAACCCCTACTCTAACCCTAACACGTACCCTAATCCTATCCCGTAGCCTAAACGGAGCCCTAATCCTAACACTAACCCTAACCCTAACCCTAACCCATACCGTACGCCATACACGAAGCTCTCACCGAACCCGTACCCTGAGCCGTACCCTAAGCCTAACCCTAAGCCTAACCCTAACCCTAGGCTACCCTTGACTGCTTCTGCCTCCAACAGATTTCCTAAGCACTACTGTTTTAAGGAACAGCTTAAAAAGAGAATCCTAATGTGATTTCTTTATAATGGGTGTGTTCCTTATCTTATCCTAGTGTCTAAACTCTTCTCCATGGCTGGACCTCCAAATAATATTCCTTTACGTGCTAAGGGGTATCTAGAGAGTGGGATAGGTTTAATAACTACCCTAACACTAACGCGTACCCTAACCCTAACCCCTACCATAACACTAACACGTACCCTAATCCTAACCCGTAACCTAAACTGAGCCCTACCCCTAACACTAACCCTAACCCTAAACCTAACCCATACCCTACGCCGTACCCGAAGCCCTCCCCGAACCCATACCCTAAGCCGTACCCTAAGCCGTACCCTAAGCCTAACCCTAAACCTAGGCTACCCTTGACTGCTTCTGCCTCCAACAGATTTCCTAATCACTAGTGTTTTAAGGAACAGCTTAAAAAGAGAATCCTAATGTTATTTCTTTATAATGGGTGTGTTCATTATCTTATCCTAGTGTCTAAACTCTTCTCCATGGCTGGACCCCCAAATAATATTCCTTTACGTGCTAAGGTGTATCTAGAGAGTGAGATAGGTTTAATAACTACCCTAACCCTAACGCGTACCCTAACCCTAACCCCTACCCTAACCCTAACATGTACCCTAATCCTAACCCGTACCCTAAACCGAGGCCTAACCCTAACACTAACCCTAAACCTAACCCTTATCCATACCCTACGCCGTACCCGAACCCCTCCCCGAACCCGTACCCTATGCCGTACCCTAAGCCTAACCCTAAGCCTAACCCTAACCCTAGGCTACCCTTGACTGCTTCTGCATCCAATAGATTTCCTAAGCACTAGTGTTTTAAGGAACAGCTTAAAAAGCGAATCCTAATGTGATTTCTTTATAATGGGTGTGTTCCTCTTCTTATCCTTGTGTCTAAACTCTTCTCCATGGCTGGACCCCCAAATAATATTCCTTTACGTGCTAAGGGGTATCTAGAGAGTGGGATAGGTTTAATAACTACCCCAAGCCTAACGCGTACCCTAACCCTAACCCCTACCCTAACCCTAATACGTACTCTAATCCTAACCCGTACCCTAAACCGAGCCCTACCCCTAACACTAACCCTAACCCTAAACCTAACCCATACCCTACGCCGTACCCGAAGCCCTCACCGAACCCGTACCCTAAGCCGTACCCTAAGCCTAACCCTAAGCCTAAACCTAACCCTAGGCTACCCTTGACTGCTTCTGCCTCCAATTGATTTCCTAAGCACTAATGTTTTAAGGAACAGCTTAAAAAGAGAATCCTAATGTGATTTCTTTATAATGGGCGTGTTCCTTATCTTATCCTAGTGTCTAAACTCTTCTCAATGGCTGGACCCCCAAATAATATTCCTTTACGTGCTAAGGGGTATCTAGAGAGTGGGATAGGTTTAATAACTACCCTAACCCTAATGCGTACCCGAACCCTAACCCCTACCCTAACCCTAACACGTAACCTAATCCTAACCCGTACCCTAAACGGAGCCCTAACCCTAACACTAACCCTAACCCTAACCCTAACCCATACCCTACGCCGTATCCGAACCCCTCCCCAAACCCGTACCCTAAGCCTAACCCCAAGCCTAACCCTAACCCTAGGCTACCCTTGACTGCTTCTGCCTCCAATAGATTTCCTAAGCACTAGTGTTTTAAGGAACAGCTTAAAAAGAGAATCCTAATGTGATTTCTTTATAATGGGTGTGTTCCTTATCTTATCCTAGTGTCCAAACTCTTCTCCATGGCTGGACCTCCAAATAATATTCCTTTACGTGCTAAGGGTTATCTAGAGAGTGGGATAGGTTTAATAACTACCCTAACCCTAACGCGTACCCTAACCCTAACCCCTACTCTAACCCTAACATGTACACTAATCCTATCCCGTACCCTAAACGGAGGTCTAATCCTAACACTAACCAAAACCCTAACCCTAACCCATACCCTCCGCCGTACACGACCCCCTCCCCGAACCTGTACCCTAAGCCGTACCCTAAGCCGTACCCTAAGCCTAACCCTAACCCTAGGCTACCCTTGACTGCTTCTGCCTCCAATAGATTTCCTAAGCACTAGTGTTTTAAGGAACAGCTTAAAAAGAGAATCCTAATGTGATTTCTTTATAATGGGTGTGTTCCTTATCTTATCCTAGTGTCTAAACTCTTCTCCATGGCTGGACCTCCAAATAATATTCCTTTACATGCTAAGGGGTATCTAGAGAGTGGGATAGGTTTAATAACTACCCTAACCCTAACGCGTACTCTAACCCTAACCCCTACTCTAACCCTAACACGTACCCTAATCCTATCCCGTAGCCTAAACGGAGCCCTAATCCTAACACTAACCCTAACCCTAACCCTAACCCATACCGTACGCCATACACGAAGCTCTCACCGAACCCGTACCCTGAGCCGTACCCTAAGCCTAACCCTAAGCCTAACGCTAACCCTAGGCTACCCTTGACTGCTTCTGCCTCCAACAGATTTCCTAAGCACTACTGTTTTAAGGAACAGCTTAAAAAGAGAATCCTAATGTGATTTCTTTATAATGGGTGTGTTCCTTATCTTATCCTAGTGTCTAAACTCTTCTCCATGGCTGGACCTCCAAATAATATTCCTTTACGTGCTAAGGGGTATCTAGAGAGTGGGATAGGTTTAATAACTACCCTAACACTAACGCGTACCCTAACCCTAACCCCTACCATAACACTAACACGTACCCTAATCCTAACCCGTAACCTAAACTGAGCCCTACCCCTAACACTAACCCTAACCCTAAACCTAACCCATACCCTACGCCGTACCCGAAGCCCTCCCCGAAACCATACCCTAAGCCGTACCCTAAGCCGTACCCTAAGCCTAACCCTAAACCTAGGCTACCCTTGACTGCTTCTGCCTCCAACAGATTTCCTAATCACTAGTGTTTTAAGGAACAGCTTAAAAAGAGAATCCTAATGTTATTTCTTTATAATGGGTGTGTTCATTATCTTATCCTAGTGTCTAAACTCTTCTCCATGGCTGGACCCCCAAATAATATTCTTTACGTGCTAAGGTGTATCTAGAGAGTGAGATAGGTTTAATAACTACCCTAACCCTAACGCGTACCCTAACCCTAACCCCTACCCTAACCCTAACATGTACCCTAATTCTAACCCGTACCCTAAACCGAGGCCTAACCCTAACACTAACCCTAAACCTAACCCTAATCCATACCCTACGCCGTACCCGAACCCCTCCCCGAACCCGTACCCTATGCCGTACCCTAAGCCTAACCCTAAGCCTAACCCTAACCCTAGGCTACCCTTGACTGCTTCTGCATCCAATAGATTTCCTAAGCACTAGTGTTTTAAGGAACAGCTTAAAAAGCGAATCCTAATGTGATTTCTTTATAATGGGTGTGTTCCTCTTCTTATCCTTGTGTCTAAACTCTTCTCCATGGCTGGACCCCCAAATAATATTCCTTTACGTGCTAAGGGGTATCTAGAGAGTGGGATAGGTTTAATAACTACCCCAAGCCTAACGCGTACCCTAACCCTAACCCCTACCCTAACCCTAATACGTACTCTAATCCTAACCCGTACCCTAAACCGAGCCCAACCCCTAAAACTAACCCTATCCCTAAACCTAACCCATACCCTACGCCGTACCCGAAGCCCTCACCGAACCCGTACCCTAAGCCGTACCCTAAGCCTAACCCTAAGCCTAAACCTAACCCTAGGCTACCCTTGACTGCTTCTGCCTCCAATTGATTTCCTAAGCACTAATGTTTTAAGGAACAGCTTAAAAAGAGAATCCTAATGTGATTTCTTTATAATGGGCGTGTTCCTTATCTTATCCTAGTGTCTAAACTCTTCTCAATGGCTGGACCCCCAAATAATATTCCTTTACGTGCTAAGGGGTATCTAGAGAGTGGGATAGGTTTAATAACTACCCTAACCCTAATGCGTACCCGAACCCTAACCCCTACCCTAACCATAACACGTAACCTAATCCTAACCCGTACCCTAAACGGAGCCCTAACCCTAACACTAACCCTAACCCTAACCCTAACCCATACCCTACGCCGTATCCGAACCCCTCCCCAAACCCGTACCCTAAGCCTAACCCCAAGCCTAACCCTAACCCTAGGCTACCCTTGACTGCTTCTGCCTCCAATAGATTTCCTAAGCACTAGTGTTTTAAGGAACAGCTTAAAAAGAGAATCCTAATGTGATTTCTTTATAATGGGTGTGTTCCTTATCTTATCCTAGTGTCCAAACTCTTCTCCATGGCTGGACCTCCAAATAATATTCCTTTACGTGCTAAGGGTTATCTAGAGAGTGGGATAGGTTTAATAACTACCCTAACCCTAACGCGTACCCTAACCCTAACCCCTACTCTAACCCTAACATGTACACTAATCCTATCCCGTACCCTAAACGGAGGTCTAATCCTAACACTAACCAAAACCCTAACCCTAACCCATACCCTCCGCCGTACACGAACCCCTCCCCGAACCTGTACCCTAAGCCGTACCCTAAGCCGTACCCTAAGCCTAACCCTAACCCTAGGCTACCCTTGACTGCTTCTGCCTCCAATAGATTTCCTAAGCACTAGTGTTTTAAGGAACAGCTTAAAAAGAGAATCCTAATGTGATTTCTTTATAATGGGTGTGTTCCTTATCTTATCCTAGTGTCTAAACTCTTCTCCATGGCTGGACCTCCAAATAATATTCCTTTACATGCTAAGGGGTATCTAGAGAGTGGGATAGGTTTAATAACTACCCTAACCCTAACGCGTACTCTAACCCTAACCCCTACTCTAACCCTAACACGTACCCTAATCCTATCCCGTACCCTAAACGGAGCCCTAATCCTAACACTAACCCTAACCCTAACCCTAACCCATACCGTACGCCATACACGAAGCTCTCACCGAACCCGTACCCTGAGCCGTACCCTAAGCCTAACCCTAAGCCTAACCCTAACCCTAGGCTACCCTTGACTGCTTCTGCCTCCAACAGATTTCCTAAGCACTACTGTTTTAAGGAACAGCTTAAAAAGAAAATCCTAATGTGATTTCTTTATAATGGGTGTGTTCCTTATCTTATCCTAGTGTCTAAACTCTTCTCCATGGCTGGACCTCCAAATAATATTCCTTTACGTGCTAAGGGGTATCTAGAGAGTGGGATAGGTTTAATAACTACCCTAACACTAACGCGTACCCTAACCCTAACCCCTACCATAACACTAACACGTACCCTAATCCTAACCCGTAACCTAAACTGAGCCCTACCCCTAACACTAACACTAACCCTAAACCTAACCCATACCCTACGCCGTACCCGAAGCCCTCACCGAATCCTTACCCTAAGCCGTACCCTAAGCCTAACCCTAAGCCTATCCCTAACCCTAGGCTATCCTTGACTGCTTCTTCCTCCAATTGATTTCCTAAGCACTAATGTTTTAAGGAACAGCTTAAAAAGAGAATCCTAATGTGATTTCTTTATAATGGGTGTGTTCCTTATCTTATCCTAGTGTCTAAACTCTTCTCCATGGCTGGACCCCCAAATAATTTTCCTTTACGTGCTAAGGGGTATCTAGAGAGTGGGATAGGTTTAATAACTACCCTAACCCTAATGCGTACCCGAACCCTAACCCCTACCCTAACCCTAACACGTAACCTAATCCTAACCCGTACCCTAAACGGAGCCCTAACCCTAACACTAACCCTAACCCTAACCCTAACCCATACCCTACGCCGTATCCGAACGCCTTCCCGAACCCGTACCCTAAGCCTAACCCCAAGCCTAACCCTAACCCTAGGCTACCCTTGACTGCTTCTGCCTCCAATAGATTTCCTAAGCACTAGTGTTTTAAGGAACAGCTTAAGAAGAGAATCCTAATGTGATTTCTTTATAATGGGTGTGTTCCTTATCTTATCCTAGTGTCCAAACTCTTCTCCATGGCTGGACCTCCAAATAATATTCCTTTACGTGCTAAGGGTTATCTAGAGAGTGGGATAGGTTTAATAACTACCCTAACCCTAACGCGTACCCTAACCCTAACCCCTACTCTAACCCTAACATGTACACTAATCCTATCCCGTACCCTAAACGGAGGTCTAATCCTAACACTAACCAAAACCCTAACCCTAACCCATACCCTCCGCCGTACACGAACCCCTCCCCGAACCTGTACCCTAAGCCGTACCCTAAGCCGTACCCTAAGCCTAACCCTAACCCTAGGCTACCCTTGACTGCTTCTGCCTCCAATAGATTTCCTAAGCACTAGTGTTTTAAGGAACAGCTTAAAAAGAGAATCCTAAAGTGATTTCTTTATAATGGGTGTGTTCCTTATATTATCTTAGTGTCTAAGCTCTTCTCCATGGATAGACCCCCAAATAATATGGATTTACTTGCTAAGGGTTATCTAGAGAGTGGGATAGGTTTAATAACTACCCTAACCCTAACGCGTACCCTAATCCTAACCCCTACCCTAACCCTAAGACGTACCCTAATCCTAAGCCGTACCCTAAACCGAGCCCTAACCCTAACACTAACCCTAACCCTAACCCTAACCCATACCCTACGCCATACCCGAAGCCCTCCCCGAACCCGTATCCTAAGCCTAACCCTAAGCCTAACCCTAACCCTAGGCTACCCTTGACTGCTTCTGCCTCCAATAGATTTCCTAAGCACTAGTGTTTTAAGGAACAGCTTAAAAAGAGAATCTAATGTGATTTCTTTGTAATGGGTGTGTTCCTTATCTTATCCTAGTGTCTAAACTCTTCTCCATGGCTGGACCCCCAAATAATATTCCTTTACGTGCTAAGGGGTATCTAGAGAGTGGGATAGGTTTAATAACTACCCTAACCCTAATGAGTACCCTAACCCTAACCCATACTCTAATCCTAACACGTACCCTAATCCTATCCCGCACCATAAACGGAGCCCTAACCCTAACACTAACCCAAACCCTAACCCTAACCAATACCCTACGCCATACCCGAAGCCCTCGCCGAACCCGTACCCTAAGCCTAACCCTAACCCTAGGCTACCCTTGACTGCTTCTGCCTCCAATAGATTTCCTAAGCACTAGTGTTTTAAGGAACAGCTTAAAAAGAGAATCCTAATGTGATTTCTTTATAATGGGTGTGTTCCTTATCTTATCCTAGTGTCTAAACTCTTCTCCATGGCTGGACCTCCAAATAATATTCCTTTACGTGCTAAGGGGTATCTAGAGAGTGGGATAGGTTTAATAACTACCCTAACCCTAACGCGTACCCTAACCCTAACCCCTACTCTAACCCTAACACGTACCCTAATCCTATCCCGTACCCTAAACGGAGCCCTAATCCTAACACTAACCCTAACCCTAACCCTAACCCATACCCTACGCCATACACGAAGCCCTCACCGAACCCGTACCCTAAGCCGTACCCTAAGCCTAACCCTAAGCCTAACCCTAACCCTAGGCTACCCTTGACTGCTTCTGCCTCCAATACATTTCCTAAGCACTAGTGTTTTAAGGAACAGCTTAAAAAGAGAATCCTAATGTGATTTCTTTGTAATGGGTGTGTTCCTTACCTTATCCTAGTGTCTAAACTCTTCTCCATGGCTGGACCCCCAAATAATATTCCTTTACGTGCTAAGGGGTATCTAGAGAGTGGGATAGGTTTAATAACTACCCTAACCCTAACGCGTACCCTTACCCGAACCCCTAACCTAAACATAACATGTACCCTAATCCTAACCCATAACCTAAACCGAGCCCTAACCCTAACACTAACCCTAACCCTAAACCTAAACCATACCCTACGCCGTACCTGAAGCCCTCCCCGAACCCGTACCGTAAGCCGTACCCTAAGCCTAACCCTAAGCCTAACCCTAACCCTAGGCTACCCTTGACTGCTTCTGCCTCCAATAGATTTCCTAAGCATTAGTGTTTTAAGGAACAGCTTAAAAAGAGAATCCTAATGTGATTTCTTTATAATGGGTGTGTTCCTTATCTTATCCTAGTGTCTAATCTCTTCTCCATGGCTGGACCTCCAAATAATATTCCTTTACGTGCTAAGGGGTATCTAGAGAGTGGGATAGGTTTAATAACTACCCTAACCCTAACGCGTACCCTAACCCTAACCCCTACCCTAACCCTAACACGTACCCTAATCCTAACCAATACCCTAAACCGAACCCTAACCCTAACACTAACCCTAACCCTAACCCTAACCCATACCCTACGCCGTACTCGAAGCCCTCCCCGAACCCGTACCCTAAGCCGTACCCTAAGCCTAACCCTAAGCCTAACCCTAACCCTAGGCTACCCTTGACTGCTTCTGCCTCCAATAGATTTCCTAAGCATTAGTGTTTTAAGGAACAGCTTAAAAAGAGAATCCTAATGTGATTTCTTTATAATGGGTGTGTTCCTTATCTTATCCTAGTGTCTAATCTCTTCTCCATGGCTGGACCTCCAAATAATATTCCTTTACGTGCTAAGGGGTATCTAGAGAGTGGGATAGGTTTAATAACTACCCTAACCCTAACGCGTACCCTAACCCTAACCCCTACCCTAACCCTAACACGTACCCTAATCCTAACCAATACCCTAAACCGAGCCCTATCCCTAACACTAACCCTAACCCTAACCCTAACCCATACCCTACGCTGTACCCGAAGCCCTCCCCGAACCCGTAACCTAAGCCGTACCCTATGCCGTACCCTAAGCCTAACCCTAACCCTAGGCTACCCTTGACTGCTTCTGCCTCCAACAGATTTCCTAAGCACTACTGTTTTAAGGAACAGCTTAAAAAGAGAATCCTAATGTTATTTATTTATAATTGGTGTGTTCCTTATCTTATCCTAGTGCCTAAGCTCTTCTCCATGGCTGGACCTCCAAATAATATTCCTTTACGTGCTAAGGGGTATCTAGAGAGTGGGATAGGTTTAATAACTACCCTAACAATAACGCGTACCCTAACCCTAACCCCTACCATAACACTAACACGTACCCTAATCCTAACCCATAACCTAAACCGAGCCCTACCCCTAACACTAACCCTAACCCTAAACCTAACCCATACCCTACGCCGTACCCGAAGCCCTCACCGAATCCGTACCCTAAGCCGTACCCTAAGCCTAACCCTAAGCCTATCACTAACCCTAGGCTACCCTTGACTGCTTCTGCCTCCAATTGATTTCCTAAGCACTAATGATTTAAGGAACAGCTTAAAAAGAGAATCCTAATGTGATTTCTTTATAATGGGTGTGTTCCTTATCTTATCCTAGTGTCTAAACTCTTCTCCATGGCTGGACGCCCAAATAATATTCCTTTACGTGCTAAGGGGTATCTAGAGAGTGGGATAGGTTTAATAACTACCCTAACACTAATGCGTACCCGAACCCTAACCCCTACCCTAACCCTAACACGTAACCTAATCCTAACCCGTACCCTAAACGGAGACCTAACCCTAACACTAACCCTAACCCTAACCCTAACCCATACCCTACGCCGTATCCGAACCCCTCCCTGAACCCGTACCCTAAGCCTAACCCCAAGCCTAAACCTAACCCTAGGCTACCCTTGACTGCTTCTGCCTCCAATAGATTTCCTAAGCACTAGTGTTTTAAGGAACAGCTTAAAAAGAGAATCCTAAAGTGATTTCTTTATAATGGGTGTGTTCCTTATATTATCTTAGTGTCTAAGCTCTTCTCCATGGATAGACCCCCAAATAATGTGGAATTACTTGCTAAGGGTTATCTAGAGAGTGGGATAGGTTTAATAACTACCCTACCCTAATGCATACCCTAACCCTAACCCCTACTCTAATCCTAACACGTACCCTAATCCTATCCCGCACCATAAACGGAGCCCTAACCCTAACACTAACCCAAACCCTAACCCTAACCCATACCCTACGCCATACCCGAAGCCCTCACCGAATCCGTACCCTAAGCCGTACCCTAAGCCTAACCCTAAGCCTAAAACTAACCCTAGGCTACCCTTGTTTGCTTCTACCTCCAATAGATTTTCTAAGCACTAGTGTTTTAAGGAACAGCTTAAAAAGAGAATCCTAATGTGATTTCTTTATAATGGGTGTGTTCCTTATCTTATCCTGGTGTCTAAACTCTTCTCCATGGCTGGACGCCCAAATAATATTCCTTTACGTGCTAAGGGGTATCTAGAGAGTGGGATAGGATTAATAACTACCCTAACCCTAACACGTAACCTAATCCTAACCCGTACCCTAAACGGAGCCCTAACCCTAACACTAACCCTAACCCTAACCCTAAACCATACCCTACGCCGTATCCGAACCCCTCCCCGAACCCGTACCCTAAGCCTAACCCCAAGCCTAACCCTAAACCTAGGCTACCCTTGACTGCTTCTGCCTCCAATAGATTTCCTAAGCACTAGTGCTTTAAGGAACAGCTTAAAAAGAGAATCCTAATGTGATTTATTTATAATGTGTATGTTCCTTATCTTATTCTAGTGTCTAACCTTTTCTCCATGGCTGGACCCCCAAATAATATTCCTTTACGTGCTAAGGGGTATCTAGAGTGTGGGATAGGTTTAATCACTACACTAACCCTAACACGTACACTAACCCTAACCACTACTCTAAACCTAACACGTAACCTAATCCTAAACCAGACCCTAAACCGAGCCCTATCCCTAACACTAACCCTAACCCTAACCCTAACCCATACCCTACGCTGTACCCGAAGCCCTCCCCGAACCCGTACCCTAAGCCGTACCCTAAGCCTAACCCTAAGCCTAACACTAACCCTAGGCTACCCTTGTTTGCTTCTACCTCCAATAGATTTCCTAAGCACTAGTGTTTTAAGGAACAGCTTAAAAAGAGAATCCTAATGTGATTTCTTTATAATGGGTGTGTTCCTTATCTTATCCTAGTGTCTAAACTCTTCTCCATGGCTGCACCCCCAAATAATATTCCTTTACGTGCTAAGGGGTATTCAGAGAGTGGGATAGGTTTAATAACTACACTAACCCTAACGCGTACCCTAACCCTAACCCCTACCCTAACCCTAACACGTACCCTAATCCTAACCCGTACCCTAAACCGAGCACTAACCCTAACACTGACCCTAACCCTAACCCTAACCCATACCCTACGCCGTACCCGAAGCCCTCCCCGAACCCGTACCCTAAGCCGTACCCTAAGCCTAACCCTAAGCCTAACCCTAACCCTAGGCTACCCTTGACTGCTTCTGCCTCCAATAGATTTCCTAAGCACTAGTGTTTTAAGGAACAGCTTAAAAAGAGAATCCTAATGTGATTTCTTTATAATGGGTGTGTTCCTTATCTTATCCTAGTGTCTAAACTCTTCTCCATGGCTGGACCCCCAAATAATATTCCTTTACGTGCTAAGGGGTATCTAGAGAGTGGGATAGGTTTAATAACTACCCTAACCCTAACGCGTACCCTAACCCTAACCCCTACCCTAACCCTAACACGTACCCTAATCCTAACCCGTACCCTAAACCGAGCCCTACCCCTAACACTAACCCTAACCCTAAACCTAACCCATACCCTACGTCGTACCCGAAGCCCTCACCGAACCCGTACCCTAAGCCGTACCCTAAGCCTAACCCTAAGCCTAACCCTAACCCTAGGCTACCCTTGACTGCTTCTGCCTCCAATAGATTTCCTAAGCACTAGTGTTTTAAGAACCAGCTTAAAAAGAGAATCCTAATGTGATTTATTTATAATGGGTATGTTCCTTATCTTATCCTAGTGTCTAACCTTTTCTCCATGGCTGGACCCCCAAATAATATTCCTTTACGTGCTAAGGGGTATCTAGAGTGTGGGATAGGTTTAATCACTACACTAAACCTAACACGTACACTAACCCTAACCACTACTCTAAACCTATCACGTACCCTAATCCTAAACCAGACCCTAAACCGAGCCCTATCCCTAACACTAACCCTAACCCTAACCCTAACCCATACCCTACGCTGTACCCGAAGACCTCCCCGAACCCGTACCCTAAGCCGTACCCTAAGCCTAACCCTAAGCCTAACCCTAACCCTAGGCTACCCTTGACTGCTTCTGCCTCCAATAGATTTCCTAAGCACTAGTGTTTTAACGAACAGCTTAAAAAGAGAATCCTAATGTGATTTCTTTGTAATGGGTGTGTTCCTTATCTTATCCTAGTGTCTAAACTCTTCTCCATGGCTGGACCCCCAAATAATATTCCTTTACGTGCTAAGGGGTATCTAGAGAGTGAGATAGGTTTAATAACTACCCTAACCCTAATGCGTACCCTAACCCTAACCCCTACTCTAACCCTAACACGTACCCTAATCCTATCCCGTACCATAAACGGAGCCCTAACCCTAACACTAACCCAAACCCTAACCCTAACCCATACCCTACGCCGTACCCGAAGCACTCCCCGAACCCGTAACCTGAGCCGTACCCTATGCCGTACCCTAAGCCTAACCCTAACCCTAGGCTACCCTTGACTGCTTCTGCCTCCAACAGATTTCCTAAGCACTACTGTTTTAAGGAACAGCTTAAAAAGAGAATCCTAATGTTATTTATTTATAATTGGTGTGTTCCTTATCTTATCCTAGTGCCTAAACTCTTCTCCATGGCTGGACCTCCAAATAATATTCCTTTACGTGCTAAGGGGTATCTAGAGAGTGGGATAGGTTTAATAACTACCCTAACACTAACGCGTACCCTAACCCTAACCCCTACCATAACACTAACACGTACCCTAATCCTAACCCGTAACCTAAACCGAGCCCTACTCCTAACACTAACCCTAACCCTAAACCTAACCCATACCCTACGCCGTACCCGAAGCCCTCACCGAATCCGTACCCTAAGCCGTACCCTAAGCCTAACCCTAAGCCTATCCCTAACCCTAGGCTACCCTTGACTGCTTCTGCCTCCAATTGATTTCCTAAGCACTAATGTTTTAAGGAACAGCTTAAAAAGAGAATCCTAATGTGATTTCTTTATAATGGGTGTGTTCCTTATCTTATCCTAGTGTCTAAACTCTTCTCCATGGCTGGACGCCCAAATAATATTTCTTTACGTGCTAAGGGGTATCTAGAGAGTGGGATAGGTTTAATAACTACCCTAACACTAATGCGTACCCGAACCCTAACCCCTACCCTAACCCTAACACGTAACCTAATCCTAACCCGTACCCTAAACGGAGCCCTAACCCTAACACTAACCCTAACCCTAACCCTAACCCATACCCTACGCCGTATCCGAACCCCTCCCCGAACCCGTACCCTAAGCCTAACCACAAGCCTAACCCTAACCCTAGGCTACCCTTGACTGCTTCTGCCTCCAATAGATTTCCTAAGCACTAGTGTTTTAAGGAACAGCTTAAAAAGAGAATCCTAAAGTGATTTCTTTATAATGGGTGTGTTCCTTATATTATCTTAGTGTCTAAGCTCTACTCCATGGATAGACCCCCAAATAATATGGAATTACTTGCTAAGGGTTATCTAGAGAGTGGGATAGGTTTAATAACTACCCTAACCCTAACGCGTACCCTAATCCTAACCCCTACCCTAACCCTAAGACGTACCCTAATCCTAAGCCGTACCCTAAACCGAGCCCTAACCCTAACACTAACCCTAACCCTAACCCTAACCCATACCCTACGCCATACCCGAAGCCCTCCCCGAACCCGTACCCTAAGCCTAACCCTAAGCCTAACCCTAACACTAGGCTACCCTTCACTGCTTCTGCCTCCAATAGATTTCCTAAGCACTAGTGTTTTAAGGAACAGCTTAAAAAGAGAATCCTAATGTGATTTCTTTGTAATGGGTGTGTTCCTTATCTTATCCTAGTGTCTAAACTCTTCTCCATGGCTGGACCTCCAAATAATATTCCTTTACGTGCTAAGGGGTATCTAGAGAGTGGGATAGGTTTAATAACTACCCTAACCCTAATGCGTACCCTAACCCTAACCCCTACTCTAATCCTAACACGTACCCTAATCCTATCCCGCACCATAAACGGATCCCTAACCCTAACACTAACCCAAACCCTAACCCTAACCCATACCCTACGCCATACCCGAAGCCCTCCCCGAACCCGTACCCTAAGCCTAACCCTAACCCTAGGCTACCCTTGACTGCTTCTGCCTCCAATAGATTTCCTAAGCACTAGTGTTTTAAGGAACAGCTTAAAAAGAGAATCCTAATGTGATTTCTTTATAATGGGTGTGTTCCTTATCTTATCCTAGTGTCTAAACTCTTCTCCATGGCTGGACCTCCAAATAATATTCCTTTACGTGCTAAGGGGAATCTAGAGAGTGGGATAGGTTTAATAACTACCCTAACCCTAACGCGTACCCTAACCCTAACCCCTACTCTAACCCTAACACGTACCCTAATCCTATCCCGTACCCTAAACGGAGCCCTAATCCTAACACTAACCCTAACCCTAACCCTAACCCATACCCTACGCCATACACGAAGCCCTCACCAAACCCGTAACCTAAGCCGTACCCTAAGCCTAACCCTAAGCCTAACACTAACCCTAGGCTACCCTTGACTGCTTCTGCCTCCAATAGATTTCCTAAGCACTAGTGTTTTAAGGAACAGCTTAAAAAGAGAATCCTAATGTGATTTCTTTGTAATGGGTGTGTTCCTTATCTTATCCTAGTGTCTAAACTCTTCTCCATGGCTGGACCCCCAAATAATATTCCTTTACGTGCTAAGGGGTATCTAGAGAGTGGGATAGGTTTAATAACTACCCTAACCCTAACGCGTACCCTTACCCGAACCCCTAACCTAAACCTAACATGTACCCTAATCCTAACCCGTAACCTAAACCGAGCCCTAACCCTAACACTAACCCTAACCCTAAACCTAAACCATACCCTACGCCGTACCTGAAGCCCTCCCCGAACCCGTACCGTAAGCCGTACCCTAAGCCTAACCCTAAGCCTAACCCTAACCCTAGGCTACCCTTGACTGCTTCTGCCTCCAATAGATTTCCTAAGCATTAGTGTTTTAAGGAACAGCTTACAAAGAGAATCCTAATGTGATTTCTTTATAATGGGTGTGTTCCTTATATTATCTTAGTGTCTAAGCTCTTCTCCATGGATAGACCCCCAAATAATATGGCTTTACGTGCTAAGGGTTATCTAGAGAGTGGGATAGGTTTAATAACTACCCTAACCCTAACGCGTACCCTAATCCTAACCCCTACCCTAACCCCAAGACGTACCCTAATCCTAACCCATACCCTAAACCGAGCCCTAACCCTAACACTAACCCTAACCCTAACCTAACCCATACCCTACGCCATACCCGAAGCCCTCCCCGAACCCGTACCCTAAGCCTAACCCTAAGCCTAACCCTAACCCTAGACTACCCTTGACTGCTTCTGCCTCCAATAGATTTTCTAAGCACTAGTGTTTTAAGGAACAGCTTAAAAAGAGAATCCTAATGTGATTTCTTTATAATGGGTGTGTTCCTTATCTTATCCTGGTGTCTAAACTCTTCTCCATGGCTGGACGCCCAAATAATATTCCTTTACGTGCTAAGGGGTATCTAGAGAGTGGGATAGGTTTAATAACTACCCTAACCCTAACACGTACCCTAACCCTAACCCCTACCCTAACCCTAACACGTACCCTAATCCTAACCCGTACCCTAAACCGAGCCCTACCCCTAACACTAACCCTAACACTAAACCTAACCCATACCCTACGCCGTAACCGAAGCCCTCACCGAACCCGTACCCTAAGCCGTACCCTAAGCCTAACCCTAAGCCTAACGCTAACCCTAGGCTACCCTTGACTGCCTCTGCCTCCAATTGATTTCCTAAGCACTAGTGTTTTAAGGAACAGCTTAAAAAGAGATTCCTAATGTGATTTCTTTATAATGGGTGTGTTCCTTATCTTATCCTAGTGTCTAAACTCTTCTCCATGGCTGGACCTCCAAATAATATTCCTTTACGTGCTAAGGGGTATCTAGAGAGTGGGATAGGATTAATAACTACCCTAACCCTAACACGTAACCTAATCCTAACCCGTACCCTAAACGGAGCCCTAACCCTAACACTAACCCTAACCCTAACCGTAACCCATACCCTACGCCGTATCCGAACCCCTCCCCGAACCCGTACCCTAAGCCTAACCCCAAGCCTAACCCTAACCCTAGGCTACCCTTGACTGCTTCTGCCTCCAATAGATTTCCTAAGCACTAGTGCTTTAAGGAACAGCTTAAAAAGAGAATCCTAATGTGATTTCTTTATAATGGGTGTGTTCCTTATATTATCTTAGTGTCTAAGCTCTTCTCCATGGATAGACCCCCAAATAATATGGCTTTACGTGCTAAGGGTTATCTAGAGAGTGGGATAGTTTTAATAACTACCCTAACCCTAACGCGTACCCTAACCCTAACCCCTACCCTAACCCTAACACGTACCCTAATCCTAACCAATACCCTAAACCGAGCCCTAACCCTAACACTAACCCTAACCCTAACCCTAACCCATACCCTACGCCGTACTCGAAGCCCTCCCCGAACCCGTACCCTAAGCCGTACCCTAAGCCTAACCCTAAGCCTAACCCTAACCCTAGGCTACCCTTGACTGCTTCTGCCTCCAATAGATTTCCTAAGTACTAGTGTTTTAAGGAACAGCTTAAAAAGAGAATCCTAATGTGATTTATTTATAATGGGTATGTTCCTTATCTTATCCTAGTGTCTAACCTTTTCTCCATGGCTGGACCCCCAAATAATATTCCTTTACGTGCTAAGGGTTATCTAGAGTGTGGGATAGGTTTAATCACTACACTAAACCTAACACGTACACTAACCCTAACCACTACTCTAAACCTATCACGTACCCTAATCCTAAACCAGACCCTAAACCGAGCCCTATCCCTAACACTAACCCTAACCCTAACCCTAACCCATACCCTACGCTGTACCCGAAGCCCTCCCCGAACCCGTAACCTAAGCCGTACCCTATGCCGTACCCTAAGCCTAACCCTAACCCTAGGCTACCCTTGACTGCTTCTGCCTCCAACAGATTTCCTAAGCACTACTGTTTTAAGGAACAGCTTAAAAAGAGAATCCTAATGTTATTTATTTATAATTGGTGTGTTCCTTATCTTATCCTAGTGCCTAAGCTCTTCTCCATGGCTGGACCTCCAAATAATATTCCTTTACGTGCTAAGGGGTATCTAGAGAGTGGGATAGGTTTAATAACTACCCTAACAATAACGCGTACCCTAACCCTAACCCCTACCATAACACTAACACGTACCCTAATCCTAACCCATAACCTAAACCGAGCCCTACCCCTAACACTAACCCTAACCCTAAACCTAACCCATACCCTACGCCGTACCCGAAGCCCTCACCGAATCCGTACCCTAAGCCGTACCCTAAGCCTAACCCTAAGCCTATCACTAACCCTAGGCTACCCTTGACTGCTTCTGCCTCCAATTGATTTCCTAAGCACTAATGATTTAAGGAACAGCTTAAAAAGAGAATCCTAATGTGATTTCTTTATAATGGGTGTGTTCCTTATCTTATCCTAGTGTCTAAACTCTTCTCCATGGCTGGACGCCCAAATAATATTCCTTTACGTGCTAAGGGGTATCTAGAGAGTGGGATAGGTTTAATAACTACCCTAACACTAATGCGTACCCAAACCCTAACCCCTACCCTAACCCTAACACGTAACCTAATCCTAACCCGTACCCTAAACGGAGACCTAACCCTAACACTAACCCTAACCCTAACCCTAACCCATACCCTACGCCGTATCCGAACCCCTCCCTGAACCCGTACCCTAAGCCTAACCCCAAGCCTAAACCTAACCCTAGGCTACCCTTGACTGCTTCTGCCTCCAATAGATTTCCTAAGCACTAGTGTTTTAAGGAACAGCTTAAAAAGAGAATCCTAAAGTGATTTCTTTATAATGGGTGTGTTCCTTATATTATCTTAGTGTCTAAGCTCTTCTCCATGGATAGACCCCCAAATAATGTGGAATTACTTGCTAAGGGTTATCTAGAGAGTGGGATAGGTTTAATAACTACCCTACCCTAATGCATACCCTAACCCTAACCCCTACTCTAATCCTAACACGTACCCTAATCCTATCCCGCACCATAAACGGAGCCCTAACCCTAACACTAACCCAAACCCTAACCCTAACCCATACCCTACGCCATACCCGAAGCCCTCACCGAATCCGTACCCTAAGCCGTACCCTAAGCCTAACCCTAAGCCTAAAACTAACCCTAGGCTACCCTTGTTTGCTTCTACCTCCAATAGATTTTCTAAGCACTAGTGTTTTAAGGAACAGCTTAAAAAGAGAATCCTAATGTGATTTCTTTATAATGGGTGTGTTCCTTATCTTATCCTGGTGTCTAAACTCTTCTCCATGGCTGGACGCCCAAATAATATTCCTTTACGTGCTAAGGGGTATCTAGAGAGTGGGATAGGATTAATAACTACCCTAACCCTAACACGTAACCTAATCCTAACCCGTACCCTAAACGGAGCCCTAACCCTAACACTAACCCTAACCCTAACCCTAACCCATACCCTACGCCGTATCCGAACCCCTCCCCGAACCCGTACCCTAAGCCTAACCCCAAGCCTAACCCTAACCCTAGGCTACCCTTGACTGCTTCTGCCTCCAATAGATTTCCTAAGCACTAGTGCTTTAAGGAACAGCTTAAAAAGAGAATCCTAATGTGATTTATTTATAATGTGTATGTTCCTTATCTTATTCTAGTGTCTAACCTTTTCTCCATGGCTGGACCCCCAAATAATATTCCTTTACGTGCTAAGGGGTATCTAGAGTGTGGGATAGGTTTAATCACTACACTAACCCTAACACGTACACTAACCCTAACCACTACTCTAAACCTAACACGTAACCTAATCCTAAACCAGACCCTAAACCGAGCCCTATCCCTAACACTAACCCTAACCCTAACCCTAACCCATACCCTACGCTGTACCCGAAGCCCTCCCCGAACCCGTACCCTAAGCCGTACCCTAAGCCTAACCCTAAGCCTAACACTAACCCTAGGCTACCCTTGTTTGCTTCTACCTCCAATAGATTTCCTAAGCACTAGTGTTTTAAGGAACAGCTTAAAAAGAGAATCCTAATGTGATTTCTTTATAATGGGTGTGTTCCTTATCTTATCCTAGTGTCTAAACTCTTCTCCATGGCTGCACCCCCAAATAATATTCCTTTACGTGCTAAGGGGTATTCAGAGAGTGGGATAGGTTTAATAACTACACTAACCCTAACGCGTACCCTAACCCTAACCCCTACCCTAACCCTAACACGTACCCTAATCCTAACCCGTACCCTAAACCGAGCACTAACCCTAACACTGACCCTAACTCTAACCCTAACCCATACCCTACGCCGTACCCGAAGCCCTCCCCGAACCCGTACCCTAAGCCGTACCCTAAGCCTAACCCTAAGCCTAACCCTAACCCTAGGCTACCCTTGACTGCTTCTGCCTCCAATAGATTTCCTAAGCACTAGTGTTTTAAGGAACAGCTTAAAAAGAGAATCCTAATGTGATTTCTTTATAATGGGTGTGTTCCTTATCTTATCCTAGTGTCTAAACTCTTCTCCATGGCTGGACCCCCAAATAATATTCCTTTACGTGCTAAGGGGTATCTAGAGAGTGGGATAGGTTTAATAACTACCCTAACCCTAACGCGTACCCTAACCCTAACCCCTACCCTAACCCTAACACGTACCCTAATCCTAACCCGTACCCTAAACCGAGCCCTACCCCTAACACTAACCCTAACCCTAAACCTAACCCATACCCTACGCCGTACCCGAAGCCCTCACCGAACCCGTACCCTAAGCCGTACCCTAAGCCTAACCCTAAGCCTAACCCTAACCCTAGGCTACCCTTGACTGCTTCTGCCTCCAATAGATTTCCTAAGCACTAGTGTTTTAAGAACCAGCTTAAAAAGAGAATCCTAATGTGATTTATTTATAATGGGTATGTTCCTTATCTTATCCTAGTGTCTAACCTTTTCTCCATGGCTGGACCCCCAAATAATATTCCTTTACGTGCTAAGGGGTATCTAGAGTGTGGGATAGGTTTAATCACTACACTAAACCTAACACGTACACTAACCCTAACCACTACTCTAAACCTATCACGTACCCTAATCCTAAACCAGACCCTAAACCGAGCCCTATCCCTAACACTAACCCTAACCCTAACCCTAACCCATACCCTACGCTGTACCCGAAGACCTCCCCGAACCCGTACCCTAAGCCGTACCCTAAGCCTAACCCTAAGCCTAACCCTAACCCTAGGCTACCCTTGACTGCTTCTGCCTCCAATAGATTTCCTAAGCACTAGTGTTTTAACGAACAGCTTAAAAAGAGAATCCTAATGTGATTTCTTTGTAATGGGTGTGTTCCTTATCTTATCCTAGTGTCTAAACTCTTCTCCATGGCTGGACCCCCAAATAATATTCCTTTACGTGCTAAGGGGTATCTAGAGAGTGAGATAGGTTTAATAACTACCCTAACCCTAATGCGTACCCTAACCCTAACCCCTACTCTAACCCTAACACGTACCCTAATCCTATCCCGTACCATAAACGGAGCCCTAACCCTAACACTAACCCAAACCCTAACCCTAACCCATACCCTACGCCGTACCCGAAGCACTCCCCGAACCCGTAACCTGAGCCGTACCCTATGCCGTACCCTAAGCCTAACCCTAACCCTAGGCTACCCTTGACTGCTTCTGCCTCCAACAGATTTCCTAAGCACTACTGTTTTAAGGAACAGCTTAAAAAGAGAATCCTAATGTTATTTATTTATAATTGGTGTGTTCCTTATCTTATCCTAGTGCCTAAACTCTTCTCCATGGCTGGACCTCCAAATAATATTCCTTTACGTGCTAAGGGGTATCTAGAGAGTGGGATAGGTTTAATAACTACCCTAACACTAACGCGTACCCTAACCCTAACCCCTACCATAACACTAACACGTACCCTAATCCTAACCCGTAACCTAAACCGAGCCCTACTCCTAACACTAACCCTAACCCTAAACCTAACCCATACCCTACGCCGTACCCGAAGCCCTCACCGAATCCGTACCCTAAGCCGTACCCTAAGCCTAACCCTAAGCCTATCCCTAACCCTAGGCTACCCTTGACTGCTTCTGCCTCCAATTGATTTCCTAAGCACTAATGTTTTAAGGAACAGCTTAAAAAGAGAATCCTAATGTGATTTCTTTATAATGGGTGTGTTCCTTATCTTATCCTAGTGTCTAAACTCTTCTCCATGGCTGGACGCCCAAATAATATTTCTTTACGTGCTAAGGGGTATCTAGAGAGTGGGATAGGTTTAATAACTACCCTAACACTAATGCGTACCCGAACCCTAACCCCTACCCTAACCCTAACACGTAACCTAATCCTAACCCGTACCCTAAACGGAGCCCTAACCCTAACACTAACCCTAACCCTAACCCTAACCCATACCCTACGCCGTATCCGAACCCCTCCCCGAACCCGTACCCTAAGCCTAACCACAAGCCTAACCCTAACCCTAGGCTACCCTTGACTGCTTCTGCCTCCAATAGATTTCCTAAGCACTAGTGTTTTAAGGAACAGCTTAAAAAGAGAATCCTAAAGTGATTTCTTTATAATGGGTGTGTTCCTTATATTATCTTAGTGTCTAAGCTCTACTCCATGGATAGACCCCCAAATAATATGGAATTACTTGCTAAGGGTTATCTAGAGAGTGGGATAGGTTTAATAACTACCCTAACCCTAACGCGTACCCTAATCCTAACCCCTACCCTAACCCTAAGACGTACCCTAATCCTAAGCCGTACCCTAAACCGAGCCCTAACCCTAACACTAACCCTAACCCTAACCCTAACCCATACCCTACGCCATACCCGAAGCCCTCCCCGAACCCGTACCCTAAGCCTAACCCTAAGCCTAACCCTAACACTAGGCTACCCTTCACTGCTTCTGCCTCCAATAGATTTCCTAAGCACTAGTGTTTTAAGGAACAGCTTAAAAAGAGAATCCTAATGTGATTTCTTTGTAATGGGTGTGTTCCTTATCTTATCCTAGTGTCTAAACTCTTCTCCATGGCTGGACCTCCAAATAATATTCCTTTACGTGCTAAGGGGTATCTAGAGAGTGGGATAGGTTTAATAACTACCCTAACCCTAATGCGTACCCTAACCCTAACCCCTACTCTAATCCTAACACGTACCCTAATCCTATCCCGCACCATAAACGGATCCCTAACCCTAACACTAACCCAAACCCTAACCCTAACCCATACCCTACGCCATACCCGAAGCCCTCCCCGAACCCGTACCCTAAGCCTAACCCTAACCCTAGGCTACCCTTGACTGCTTCTGCCTCCAATAGATTTCCTAAGCACTAGTGTTTTAAGGAACAGCTTAAAAAGAGAATCCTAATGTGATTTCTTTATAATGGGTGTGTTCCTTATCTTATCCTAGTGTCTAAACTCTTCTCCATGGCTGGACCTCCAAATAATATTCCTTTACGTGCTAAGGGGAATCTAGAGAGTGGGATAGGTTTAATAACTACCCTAACCCTAACGCGTACCCTAACCCTAACCCCTACTCTAACCCTAACACGTACCCTAATCCTATCCCGTACCCTAAACGGAGCCCTAATCCTAACACTAACCCTAACCCTAACCCTAACCCATACCCTACGCCATACACGAAGCCCTCACCAAACCCGTAACCTAAGCCGTACCCTAAGCCTAACCCTAAGCCTAACACTAACCCTAGGCTACCCTTGACTGCTTCTGCCTCCAATAGATTTCCTAAGCACTAGTGTTTTAAGGAACAGCTTAAAAAGAGAATCCTAATGTGATTTCTTTGTAATGGGTGTGTTCCTTATCTTATCCTAGTGTCTAAACTCTTCTCCATGGCTGGACCCCCAAATAATATTCCTTTACGTGCTAAGGGGTATCTAGAGAGTGGGATAGGTTTAATAACTACCCTAACCCTAACGCGTACCCTTACCCGAACCCCTAACCTAAACCTAACATGTACCCTAATCCTAACCCGTAACCTAAACCGAGCCCTAACCCTAACACTAACCCTAACCCTAAACCTAAACCATACCCTACGCCGTACCTGAAGCCCTCCCCGAACCCGTACCGTAAGCCGTACCCTAAGCCTAACCCTAAGCCTAACCCTAACCCTAGGCTACCCTTGACTGCTTCTGCCTCCAATAGATTTCCTAAGCATTAGTGTTTTAAGGAACAGCTTACAAAGAGAATCCTAATGTGATTTCTTTATAATGGGTGTGTTCCTTATATTATCTTAGTGTCTAAGCTCTTCTCCATGGATAGACCCCCAAGTAATATGGATTTACGTGCTAAGGGTTATCTAGAGAGTGGGATAGGTTTAAAAACTACCCTAACCCTAACGCGTACCCTAATCCTAACCCCTACCCTAACCCCAAGACGTACCCTAATCCTAACCCATACCCTAAACCGAGCCCTAACCCTAACACTAACCCTAACCCTAACCTAACCCATACCCTACGCCATACCCGAAGCCCTCCCCGAACCCGTACCCTAAGCCTAACCCTAAGCCTAACCCTAACCCTAGGCTACCCTTGACTGCTTCTGCCTCCAATAGATTTTCTAAGCACTAGTGTTTTAAGGAACAGCTTAAAAAGAGAATCCTAATGTGATTTCTTTATAATGGGTGTGTTCCTTATCTTATCCTGGTGTCTAAACTCTTCTCCATGGCTGGACGCCCAAATAATATTCCTTTACGTGCTAAGGGGTATCTAGAGAGTGGGATAGGTTTAATAACTACCCTAACCCTAACACGTACCCTAACCCTAACCCCTACCCTAACCCTAACACGTACCCTAATCCTAACCCGTACCCTAAACCGAGCCCTACCCCTAACACTAACCCTAACACTAAACCTAACCCATACCCTACGCCGTAACCGAAGCCCTCACCGAACCCGTACCCTAAGCCGTACCCTAAGCCTAACCCTAAGCCTAACGCTAACCCTAGGCTACCCTTGACTGCCTCTGCCTCCAATTGATTTCCTAAGCACTAGTGTTTTAAGGAACAGCTTAAAAAGAGATTCCTAATGTGATTTCTTTATAATGGGTGTGTTCCTTATCTTATCCTAGTGTCTAAACTCTTCTCCATGGCTGGACCTCCAAATAATATTCCTTTACGTGCTAAGGGGTATCTAGAGAGTGGGATAGGATTAATAACTACCCTAACCCTAACACGTAACCTAATCCTAACCCGTACCCTAAACGGAGCCCTAACCCTAACACTAACCCTAACCCTAACCGTAACCCATACCCTACGCCGTATCCGAACCCCTCCCCGAACCCGTACCCTAAGCCTAACCCCAAGCCTAACCCTAACCCTAGGCTACCCTTGACTGCTTCTGCCTCCAATAGATTTCCTAAGCACTAGTGCTTTAAGGAACAGCTTAAAAAGAGAATCCTAATGTGATTTCTTTATAATGGGTGTGTTCCTTATATTATCTTAGTGTCTAAGCTCTTCTCCATGGATAGACCCCCAAATAATATGGCTTTACGTGCTAAGGGTTATCTAGAGAGTGGGATAGGTTTAATAACTACCCTAACCCAAACGCGTACCCTAATCCTAACCCCTACCCTAACCCCAAGACGTACCCTAATCCTAACCCATACCCTAAACCGAGCCCTAACCCTAACACTAACCCTAACCCTAACCCTAACCCATACCCTACGCCGTACTCGAAGCCCTCCCCGAACCCGTACCCTAAGCCGTACCCTAAGCCTAACCCTAAGCCTAACCCTAACCCTAGGCTACCCTTGACTGCTTCTGCCTCCAATAGATTTCCTAAGCACTAGTGTTTTAAGGAACAGCTTAAAAAGAGAATCCTAATGTGATTTATTTATAATGTGTATGTTCCTTATCTTATCCTAGTGTCTAACCTTTTCTCCATGGCTGGACCCCCAAATAATATTCCTTTACGTGCTAAGGGGTATCTAGAGTGTGGGATAGGTTTAATCACTACACTAACCCTAACACGTACACTAACCCTAACCACTACTCTAAACCTAACACGTACCCTAATCCTAAACCAGACCCTAAACCGAGCCCTATCCCTAACACTAACCCTAACCCTAACCCTAACCCATACGCTACGCTGTACCCGAAGCCCTCACCGAACCCGTACCCTAAGCCGTACCCTAAGCCAAACCCTAAGCCTAACACTAACCCTAGGCTACCCTTGTTTGCTTCTACCTCCAATAGATTTCCTAAGCACTAGTGTTTTAAGGAACAGCTTAAAAAGAGAATCCTAATGTGATTTCTTTATAATGGGTGTGTTCCTTATCTTATCCTAGTGTCTAAACTCTTCTCCATGGCTGCACCCCCAAATAATATTACTTTACGTGCTAAGGGGTATTCAGAGAGTGGGATAGGTTTAATAACTACACTAACCCTAACGCGTACCCTAACCCTAACCCCTACCCTAACCCTAACACGTACCCTAATCCTAACCCGTACCCTAAACCGAGCCCTAACCCGAACACTGACCCTAACTCTAACCCTAACCCATACTCTAGGCCGTACCCGAAGCCCTCCCCGAACCCGTACCCTAAGCCGTACCCTAAGCCTAACCCTAAGCCTAACCCTAACCCTAGGCTACCCTTGACTGCTTCTGCCTCCAATAGATTTCCTAAGCACTAGTGTTTTAAGGAACAGCTTAAAAAGAGAATCCTAATGTGATTTCTTTATAATGGGTATGTTCCTTATCTTATCCTAGTGTCTAAACTTTTCTCCATGCCTGGACCCCCAAATAATATTCCTTTACGTGCTAAGGGGTATCTAGAGAGTGGGATAGGTTTAAGCACTAGACTACCCATAACACGTACACTAACCCTAACCACTACCCTAACCCTAACACGTACCCTAATCCTAACACAGAACCTAAACCGAGCCCTAACCCTAACTCTAACCCTAACCCTAACCCTAACCCATACCCTACGCTGTACCTGAAGCCCTCCCTGAACCCGTACCCTAAGCCGTACCCTAAGCCTAACCCTAAGCCTAACCCTAACCCTAGGCTACCCTTGACTGCTTCTGCCTCCAATAGATTTCCTAAGCACTAGTGTTTTAAGGAACAGCTTAAAAACAAAATCCTAATGTGATTTCTTTATAATGGGTGTGTTCCTTATCTTATCCTAGTGTCTAAACTCTACTCCATGGCTGGAGCCCCAAATAATATTCCTTTACGAGCTAAGTGGTATTTAGAGAGTGGGATAGGTTTAATAACTACCCTAACCCTAACACGTACCCTAATCCTAACCCGTACCCTAAACCGAGCCCTAACCCTAACACTAACCCTAACCCTAACCCTAACCCATACCCTATGCCGTACCCGAATCCCTCCGCGAACCCGTACCCTAAGCCGTGCCCTAAGCCTAACCCTAAGCCTAACCCTAACCCTAGGCTACCGTTGACTGCTTCTGCCTCCAATAGATTTTCTAAGCACTAGTGTTTTAAGGAACAGCTGAAAAAGAGAATCCTAATGTGATTTCTTTATAATGGGTGTGTTCCTTATATTATCCTGGTGTCTAAACTCTTCTCCATGGCTGGACGCCCAAATAATATTCCTTTACGTGCTAAGGGGTATCTAGAGAGTGGGATAGGTTTAATAACTACCCTAACCCTAACGCGTACCCTAACCCTAACCCCTACCCTAACCCTAACACGTACCCTAATCCTAACCCGTACCCTAAACCGAGCCCTACCCCTAACACTAACCCTAACCCTAAACCTAACCCATACCCTACGCCGTACCCGAAGCCCTCACCGAACCCGTACCCTAAGCCGTACCCTAAGCCTAACCCTAAGCCTAACCCTAACCCTAGGCTAACCTTGACTGCTTCTGCCTCCAATTGATTTCCTAAGCACTAGTGTTTTAAGGAACAGCTTAAAAAGAGAATCCTAATGTGATTTCTTTATAATGGGTGTGTTCCTTATCTTATCCTGGTGTCTAAACTCTTCTCCATGGCTGGACCTCCAAATAATATTCCTTTACGTGCTAAGGGGTATCTAGAGAGTGGGATAGGTTTAATAACTACCCTAACCCTAACGCGTACCCTAACCCTAACCCCTACCCTAACCCTAACACGTACCCTAATCCTAACCCGTACCCTAAACCGAGCCCTACCCCTAACACTAACCCTAACCCTAAACCTAACCCATACCCTACGCCGTACCCGAAGCCCTCACCGAACCCGTACCCTAAGCCGTACCCTAAGCCTAACCCTAAGCCTAACCCTAACCCTAGGCTACCCTTGACGCCTTCTGCCTCCAGTTGATTTCCTAAGCACTAGTGTTTTAAGGAACAGCTTAAAAAGAGAATCCTAATGTGATTTCTTTATAATGGGTGTGTTCCTTATCTTATCCTAGTGTCTAAACTCTTCTCCATGGCTGGACCCCCAAATAATATTCCTTTACGTGCTAAGGGGTATCTAGAGAGTGGGATAGTTTTAATAACTACCCTAACCCTAATGCGTACCCGAACCCTAACACCTACCCTAACCCTAACACGTAACCTAATCCTAACCCGTAACCTAAACCGAGCCCTAACCCTAACACTAACCCTAACCCTAACCCTAACCCATAACTTACGCCGTACCCGAAGCCCTCCCCGAAACCATACCCTAAGCCGTACCCTAAGCCTAACCCTAACCCTAGGCTACCCTTGACTGCTTCTGCCTCCAATAGATTTCCTAAGTACTAGTGTTTTAAGGAACAGCTTAAAAAGAGAATCCTAATGTGATTTCTTTATAATGGGTGTGTTCCTTATCTTATCCTAGTGTCTATACTCTTCTCCATGGCTGGACCTCCAAATAATATTCCTTTACGTGCTAAGGGATATCTAGAGAATGCGCTAGGTTTAATAACTACACTAACCCTAATGCGTACCCTAACCCTAACCCCTACCGTAACCCTAACACGTACCCTAATCCTAACCAATACCCTAAAACGAGCCCTAACCCTAACACTAACCCTAACACTAACCCTAACCCATACCCTACGCCGTAACCAAAGCACTCCCCGAAACCGTACCCTAAGGTGTACCCTAAGCCTAACCCTAAGCCTAACCCTAACCCTAGGCTACCCTTGACAGCTTCTGCCTCCAATAGATATACTAAGCACTAGTGTTTTAAGGAACAGCTTAAAAAGAGAATCCTAATGTGATTTATTTATAATGGGTGTGTTCCTTATCTTATCCTAGTGTGTAAACTCTTCTCCATGGCTGGACCCCCAAATAATATTCCTTTAAGTGCTAAGGGGTATCTAGAGAGTGGGATAGGTTTAATAACTACCCTAATCCTAATGTGTACCCTAACCCTAACCCCTACCCTAACCCTAACACGTATCCTAATCCTAACCAATACCCTAAAACGAGCCCTAAACCTAACACTAACCGTAACTCTAACCCTAACCCATACCCTACGCCGTAATTGAAGCCCTCCCCAAACCCGTACCCTAAGCCTAACCCTAAGGCTAACCCTAACCCTAGGCTACCCTTGACTGCTTCTGCCTCCAATAGATTTCCTAAGCACTAGTGTTTTAAGGAACAGCTTAAAAAGAGAATTCTAATGTGATTTCTTTATAATGGGTATGTTCCTTATCTTATCCTAGTGTCTAAACTTGTCTCCATGGCTGGACCCCCAAATAATATTCCTTTACGTGCTAAGGGGTATCTAGAGAGTGGGATAGGTTTAATCAGTACACTAACCCTAACACGTACACTAATCCTAACCACTACCCTAACCATAACATGTACCCTAATCCTAAACCAGACCCTAAACCGAGACCTAACCCTAACACTAACCCTAAACCTAACCCTAACCCATACCCTACGCCGTACCCGAACCCCTCCCAGAACGCGTACCCTAAGCCGTACCCTAAGCCGTACCCTAAGCCTAACCCTAACCCTAGGCAACCCTTGACTGCTTCTGCCTCCAATAGATTTCCTAAGCACTAGTGTTTTAAGGAACAGCTTTAAAAGAGAATCCTAATGTGATTTCTTTATAATGGGTGTGTTCCTTATATTATCTTAGTGTCTAAGCTCTTCTCCATGGATAGACCCCCAAATAATATGGCTTTACGTGCTAAGGGTTATCTAGAGAGTGGGATAGGTTTAATAACTACCCTAACCCTAACGCGTACCCTAATCCTAACCCCTACCCTAACCCCAAGACGTACCCTAATCCTAACCCATACCCTAAACCGAGCCCTAACCCTAACACTAACCCTAACCCTAACCCTAACCGATACCCTACGCCATACCCGAAGCCCTCCCCGAACCCGTACCCAAAGCCTAACCCTAAGCCTAACCCTAACCCTAGGCTACCCTTGACTGCTTCTGCCTCCAATAGATTTCCTAAGCATTAGTGTTTTAAGGAACAGCTTAAAAAGAGAATCCTAATGTGATTTCTTTATAATGGGTGTGTTCCTTATCTTATACTAGTGTCTAATCTCTACTCCATGGCTGGACCTCCAAATAATATTCCTTTACGTGCTAAGGGGTATCTAGAGAGTGGGATAGGTTTAATAACTACCCTAACCCTAACGCGTAACCTAACCCTAACCCCTACCCTAACCCTAACACGTACCCTAATCCTAACCAATACCCTAAACCGAGCCCTAACCCTAACACTAACCCTAACCCTAACCCTAACCCATACCCTACGCCGTACTCGAAGCCCTCCCCGAACCCGTACCCTAAGCCGTACCCTAAGCCTAACCCTAAGCCTAACCCTAACCCTAGGCTACCCTTGACTGCTTCTGCCTCCAATAGATTTCCTAAGCACTAGTGTTTTAAGGAACAGCTTAAAAAGAGAATCCTAATGTGATTTATTTATAATGGGTATGTTCCTTATCTTATCCTAGTGTCTAACCTTTTCTCCATGGCTGGACCCCCAAATAATATTTCTTTACGTGCTAAGGGGTATCTAGAGTGTGGGATAGGTTTAATCACTACACTAACCCTAAAACGTACACTAACCCTAACCACTACTCTAAACCTAACACGTACCCTAATCCTAAACCAGACCCTAAACCGAGCCCTATCCCTAACACTAACCCTAACCCTAACCCTAACCCATACCCTACGCTGTACCCGAAGCCCTCCCCGAACCCGTAACCTACGCCGTACCCTAAGCCTAACCCTAAGCCTAACACTAACCCTAGGCTACCCTTGTTTGCTTCTACCTCCAATAGATTTCCTAAGCACTAGTGTTTTAAGGAACAGCTTAAAAAGAGAATCCTAATGTGATTTCTTTATAATGGGTGTGTTCCTTATCTTATCCTAGTGTCTAAACTCTTCTCCATGGCTGGACGCCCAAATAATATTCCTTTACGTGCTAAGGGGTATCTAGAGAGTGGGATAGGTTTAATAACTACCCTAACCCTAATGCGTACCCGAACCCTAACCCCTACCCTAACCCTAACACGTAACCTAATCCTAACCCGTAACCTAAACGGAGCCCTAACCCTAACACTAACCCTATCCCTAACCCTAACCCATACCCTACGCCGTATCCGAACCCCTCCCCGAACCCGTACCCTAAGCCTAACCCCAAGCCTAACCCTATCCCTAGGCTACCCTTGACTGCTTCTGCCTCCAATAGATTTCCTAAGCACTAGTGTTTTAAGGAACAGCTTAAAAAGAGAATCCTAATGTGATTTATTTATAATGTGTATGTTCCTTATCTTATTCTAGTGTCTAACCTTTTCTCCATGGCTGGACCCCCAAATAATATTCCTTTACGTGCTAAGGGGTATCTAGAGTGTGGGATAGGTTTAATCACTACACTAACCCTAACACGTACACTAACCCTAACCACTACTCTAAACCTAACACGTAACCTAATCCTAAACCAGACCCTAAACCGAGCCCTAACCCTAACTCTAACCCTAACCCTAACCCTAACCCATACCCTACGCTGTACCCGAAGCCCTCACCGAACCCGTACCCTAAGCCGTACCCTAAGCCTAACCCTAAGCCTAACCCTAACCCTAGGCTACCCTTGACTGCTTCTGCCTCCAATAGATTTCCTAAGCAGTAGTGTTTTAAGGAACAGCTTAAAAACAAAATCCTAATGTGATTTCTTTATAAAGGGTGTGTTCCTTATCTTATCCTAGTGTCTAAACTCTTCTCCATGGCTGGACCCCCAAATAATATTCCTTTACGAGCTAAGGGGTATTTAGAGAGTGGGATAGGTTTAATAACTACCCTAACCCTAACGCATACCCTAACCCTAACACGTACCCTAATCCTAACACGTACCCTAAACCGAGCCCTAACCCTAACACTAACCCTAACCCTAACCCTAACCCATACCCTACGCCGTACCCGAAGCCCTCCGCGAACCCGTACCCTAAGCCGTACCCTAAGCCTAAACCTAAGCCTAACCCTAACCCTAGGCTACCCTTGACTGCTTCTGCCTCCAATAGATTTTCTAAGCAATAGTGTTTTAAGGAACAGCTTAAAAAGAGAATCCTAATGTGATTTCTTTATAATGGGTGTGTTCCTTATCTTATCCTGGTGTCTAAACTCTTCTCCATGGCTGGACGCCCAAATAATATTCCTTTACGTGCTAAGGGGTATCTAGAGAGTGGGATAGGTTTAATAACTACCCTAACCCTAACGCGTACCCTAACCCTAACCCCTACCCTAACCCTAACACGTACCCTAATCCTAACCCGTACCCTAAACCGAGCCCTACCCCTAACACTAACCCTAACCCTAAACCTAACCCATACCCTACGCCGTACCCGAAGCCCTCACCGAACCCGTACCCTAAGCCGTACCCTAAGCCTAACCCTAAGCCTAACCCTAACCCTAGGCTACCCTTGACTGCTTCTGCCTCCAATTGATTTCCTAAGCACTAGTGTTTTAAGGAACAGCTTCAAAAGAGAATCCTAATGTGATTTCTTTATAATGGGTGTGTTCCTTATCTTATCCTAGTGTCTAAACTCTTCTCCATGGCTGGACCCCCAAATAATATTCCTTTACGTTCTAAGGGGTATCTAGAGAGTGGGATAGGTTTAATAACTACCCTAACCCTAATGCGTACCCGAACCCTAACCCCTACCCTAACCCTAACACGTAACCTAATCCTAACCCGTACCCTAAACGGAGCCCTAACCCTAACACTAACCCTAACCCTAACCGTAACCCATACCCTACGCCGTATCCGAACCCCTCCCCGAACCCGTACCCTAAGCCTAACCCCAAGCCTAACCCTAACCCTAGGCTACCCTTGACTGCTTCTGCCTCCAATAGATTTCCTAAGCACTAGTGCTTTAAGGAACAGCTTAAAAAGAGAATCCTAATGTGATTTCTTTATAATGGGTGTGTTCCTTATATTATCTTAGTGTCTAAGCTCTTCTCCATGGATAGACCCCCAAATAATATGGCTTTACGTGCTAAGGGTTATCTAGAGAGTGGGATAGGTTTAATAACTACCCTAACCCAAACGCGTACCCTAATCCTAACCCCTACCCTAACCCCAAGACGTACCCTAATCCTAACCCATACCCTAAACCGAGCCCTAACCCTAACACTAACCCTAACCCTAACCCTAACCCATACCCTACGCCGTACTCGAAGCCCTCCCCGAACCCGTACCCTAAGCCGTACCCTAAGCCTAACCCTAAGCCTAACCCTAACCCTAGGCTACCCTTGACTGCTTCTGCCTCCAATAGATTTCCTAAGCACTAGTGTTTTAAGGAACAGCTTAAAAAGAGAATCCTAATGTGATTTATTTATAATGTGTATGTTCCTTATCTTATCCTAGTGTCTGACCTTTTCTCCATGGCTGGACCCCCAAATAATATTCCTTTACGTGCTAAGGGGTATCTAGAGTGTGGGACAGGTTTAATCACTACACTAACCCTAACACGTACACTAACCCTAACCACTACTCTAAACCTAACACGTACCCTAATCCTAAACCAGACCCTAAACCGAGCCCTATCCCTAACACTAACCCTAACCCTAACCCTAACCCATACCCTACGCTGTACCCGAAGCCCTCACCGAACCCGTACCCTAAGCCGTACCCTAAGGCAAACCCTAAGCCTAACACTAACCCTAGGCTACCCTTGTTTGCTTCTACCTCCAATAGATTTCCTAAGCACTAGTGTTTTAAGGAACAGCTTAAAAAGAGAATCCTAATGTGATTTCTTTATAATGGGTGTGTTCCTTATCTTATCCTAGTGTCTAAACTCTTCTCCATGGCTGCACCCCCAAATAATATTACTTTACGTGCTAAGGGGTATTCAGAGAGTGGGATAGGTTTAATAACTACACTAACCCTAACGCGTACCCTAACCCTAACCCCTACCCTAACCCTAACACGTACCCTAATCCTAACCCGTACCCTAAACCGAGCCCTAACCCTAACACTGACCCTAACTCTAACCCTAACCCATACTCTAGGCCGTACCCGAAGCCCTCCCCGAACCCGTACCCTAAGCCGTACCCTAAGCCTAACCCTAAGCCTAACCCTAACCCTAGGCTACCCTTGACTGCTTCTGCCTCCAATAGATTTCCTAAGCACTAGTGTTTTAAGGAACAGCTTAAAAAGAGAATCCTAATGTGATTTCTTTATAATGGGTGTGTTCCTTATCTTATCCTAGTGTCTAAACTCTTCTCCATGGCTGGACCCCCAAATAATATTCCTTTACGTGCTAAGGGGTATCTAGAGAGTGGGATAGGTTTAATAAGTATCCTGACCCTAATGCGTACCCTAACCCTAACCCCTACCCTAACCCTAACACGTATCCTAATCCTAACCCGTATCCTAAACGGAACCCTAACCCTAACACTAACCCTAACTCTAACCCTAACCCATACCGTACGCCGTACTAGAAGCCCTCCCCGAACCCGTACCCTAAGCCTAACCCTAAGGCTAACCCTAACCCTAGGCTACCCTTGACTGCTTCTGCCTCCAATAGATTTCCTAAGCACTAGTGTTTTAAGGAACAGCTTAAAAAGAGAATCCTAATGTGATTTCTTTATAATGGGTATGTTCCTTATCTTATCCTAGTGTCTAAACTTTTCTCCATGCCTGGACCCCCAAATAATATTCCTTTACGTGCTAAGGGGTATCTAGAGAGTGGGATAGGTTTAAGCACTAGACTACCCATAACACGTACACTAACCCTAACCACTACCCTAACCCTAACACGTACCCTAATCCTAACACAGAACCTAAACCGAGCCCTAACCCTAACTCTAACCCTAACCCTAACCCTAACCCATACCCTACGCTGTACCTGAAGCCCTCCCCGAACCCGTACCCTAAGCCGTACCCTAAGCCTAACCCTAAGCCTAACCCTAACCCTAGGCTACCCTTGACTGCTTCTGCCTCCAATAGATTTCCTAAGCACTAGTGTTTTAAGGAACAGCTTAAAAACAAAATCCTAATGTGATTTCTTTATAATGGGTGTGTTCCTTATCTTATCCTAGTGTCTAAACTCTACTCCATGGCTGGAACCCCAAATAATATTCCTTTACGAGCTAAGTGGTATTTAGAGAGTGGGATAGGTTTAATAACTACCCTAACCCTAACACGTACCCTAATCCTAACCCGTACCCTAAACCGAGCCCTAACCCTAACACTAACCCTAACCCTAACCCTAACCCATACCCTACGCCGTACCCGAATCCCTCCGCGAACCCGTACCCTAAGCCGTACCCTAAGCCTAACCCTAAGCCTAACCCTAACCCTAGGCTACCGTTGACTGCTTCTGCCTCCAATAGATTTTCTAAGCACTAGTGTTTTAAGGAACAGCTTAAAAAGAGAATCCTAATGTGATTTCTTTATAATGGGTGTGTTCCTTATATTATCCTGGTGTCTAAACTCTTCTCCATGGCTGGACGCCCAAATAATATTCCTTTACGAGCTAAGTGGTATTTAGAGAGTGGGATAGGTTTAATAACTACCCTAACCCTAACACGTACCCTAATCCTAACCCGTACCCTAAACCGAGCCCTAACCCTAACACTAACCCTAACCCTAACCCTAACCCATACCCTACGCCGTACCCGAATCCCTCCGCGAACCCGTACCCTAAGCCGTACCCTAAGCCTAACCCTAAGCCTAACCCTAACCCTAGGCTACCGTTGACTGCTTCTGCCTCCAATAGATTTTCTAAGCACTAGTGTTTTAAGGAACAGCTTAAAAAGAGAATCCTAATGTGATTTCTTTATAATGGGTGTGTTCCTTATATTATCCTGGTGTCTAAACTCTTCTCCATGGCTGGACGCCCAAATAATATTCCTTTACGTGCTAAGGGGTATCTAGAGAGTGGGATAGGTTTAATAACTACCCTAACCCTAACGCGTACCCTAACCCTAACCCCTACCCTAACCCTAACACGTACCCTAATCCTAACCCGTATCCTAAACCGAGCCCTACCCCTAACACTAACTCTAACCCTAAACCTAACCCATACCCTACGCCGTACCCGAAGCCCTCACCGAACCCGTACCCTAAGCCGTACCCTAAGCCTAACCCTAAGCCTAACCCTAACCCTAGGCTAACCTTGACTGCTTCTGCCTCCAATTGATTTCCTAAGCACTAGTGTTTTAAGGAACAGCTTAAAAAGAGAATCCTAATGTGATTTCTTTATAATGGGTGTGTTCCTTATCTTATCCTGGTGTCTAAACTCTTCTCCATGGCTGGACGCCCAAATAATATTCCTTTACGTGCTAAGGGGTATCTAGAGAGTGGGATAGGTTTAATAACTACCCTAACCCTAACGCGTACCCTAACCCTAACCCCTACCCTAACCCTAACACGTACCCTAATCCTAACCCGTACCCTAAACCGAGCCCTACCCCTAACACTAACCCTAACCCTAAACCTAACCCATACCCTACGCCGTACCCGAAGCCCTCACCGAACCCGTACCCTAAGCCGTACCCTAAGCCTAACCCTAAGCCTAACCCTAACCCTAGGCTACCCTTGACGGCTTCTGCCTCCAGTTGATTTCCTAAGCACTAGTGTTTTAAGGAACAGCTTAAAAAGAGAATCCTAATGTGATTTCTTTATAATGGGTGTGTTCCTTATCTTATCCTAGTGTCTAAACTCTTCTCCATGGCTGGACCCCCAAATAATATTCCTTTACGTGCTAAGGGGTATCTAGAGAGTGGGATAGTTTTAATAACTACCCTAACCCTAATGCGTACCCGAACCCTAACACCTATCCTAACCCTAACACGTAACCTAATCCTAACCCGTAACCTAAACCGAGCCCTAACCCTAACACTAACCCTAACCCTAACCCTAACCCATAACTTACGCCGTACCCGAAGCCCTCCCCGAAACCATACCCTAAGCCGTACCCTAAGCCTAACCCTAACCCTAGGCTACCCTTGACTGCTTCTGCCTCCAATAGATTTCCTAAGTACTAGTGTTTTAAGGAACAGCTTAAAAAGAGAATCCTAATGTGATTTCTTTATAATGGGTGTGTTCCTTATCTTATCCTAGTGTCTATACTCTTCTCCATGGCTGGACCTCCAAATAATATTCCTTTACGTGCTAAGGGATATCTAGAGAATGCGATAGGTTTAATAACTACACTAACCCTAATGCGTACCCTAACCCAAACCCCTACCGTAACCCTAACACGTACCCTAATCCTAACCAATACCCTAAAACGAGCCCTAACCCTAACACTAACCCTAACACTAACCCTAACCCATACCCTACGCCGTAACCAAAGCACTCCCCGAAACCGTACCCTAAGGTGTACCCTAAGCCTAACCCTAAGCCTAACCCTAACCCTAGGCTACCCTTGACAGCTTCTGCCTCCAATAGATATACTAAGCACTAGTGTTTTAAGGAACAGCTTAAAAAGAGAATCATAAAGTGATTTATTTATAATGGGTGTGTTCCTTATCTTATCCTAGTGTGTAAACTCTTCTCCAAGGCTGGACCCCCAAATAATATTCCTTTACGTGCTAAGGGGTATCTAGAGTGTGGGATAGGTTTAATCACTACACTAACCCTAACACGTACACTAACCCTAACCACTACTCTAAACCTAACACGTACCCTAATCCTAAACCAGACCCTAAACCGAGCCCTATCCCTAACACTAACCCTAACCCTAACCCTAACCCATACCCTACGCTGTACCCGAAGCCCTCCCCGAACCCGTACCCTAAGCCGTACCCTAAGCCTAACCCTAAGCCTAACACTAACGCTAGGCTACCCTTGTTTGCTTCTACCTCCAATAGAATTCCTAAGCACTAGTGTTTTAAGGAACAGTTTAAAAAGAGAATCCTAATGTGATTTCTTTATAATGGGTGTGTTCCTTATCTTATCCTAGTGTCTAAACTCTTCTCCATGGCTGCACCCCCAAATAATATTCCTTTACGTGCTAAGGGGTATTCAGAGAGTGGGATAGGTTTAATAACTACACTAACCCTAACGCGTACCCTAACCCTAACCCCTACCCTAACCCTAACACGTACCCTAATCCTAACCCGTACCCTAAACCGAGCCCTAACCCTAACACTGACCCTAACTCTAACCATAACACATACCCTACGCCGTACCCGAAGCCCTCCCCGAACCCGTACCCTAAGCCGTACCCTAAGCCTAACCGTAAGCCTAACCCTATTCCTAGGCTACCCTTGACTGCTTCTGCCTCCAATAGATTTCCTAAGCACTAGTGTTTTAAGGAACAGCTTAAAAAGTGAATCCTAATGTGATTTCTTTATAATGGGTATGTTCCTTATCTTATCCTAGTGTCTAAACTTTTCTCCATGCCTGGACCCCCAAATAATATTCCTTTACGTGCTAAGGGGTATCGAGATGGTGGGATAGGTTTAATCACTACACTAACCATAACACGTACACTAACCCTAACCACTACCCTAACCCTAACACGTACCCTAATCCTAACCTAGACCCTAAACCGAGCCCTGACCCTAACTCTAACCCTAACCCTAACCCTAACCCATACCCTACGCTGTACCCGAAGCCCTCCCCGAACCCGTACCCTAAGCCGTACCCTAAGCCTAACCCTAAGCCTAACCCTAACCCTAGGCTACCCTTGACTGCTTCTGCCTCCAATAGATTTCCTAAGCACTAGTGTTTTAAGGAACAGTTTAAAAAGAAAATCCTAATGAGATTTCTTTATAATGGGTGTGTTCCTTATCTTATCCTAGTGTCTAAACTCTTCTCCATGGCTGGACCCCCAAATAATATTCCTTTACGTGCTAAGGGGTATTTAGAGAGTTGGATAGGTTTAATAACTACCCTAACCCTAACACATACCCTAACCCTAACCCCTACCCTAACCCTAACACGTACCCTAATCCTAACCCGTACCCTAAACCGAGCCCAAACCCTAACACTAACCCTAACCCTAACCCTAACCCATACCTTACGCCGTACCCGAAGCCCTCCCCGAAACCATACCCTAAGCCGTACCCTAAGCCTAACACTAACCCTAGGCTACCCTTGACTGCTTCTGCCTCCAATAGATTTTCTAAGTACTAGTGTTTTAAGGAACAGCTTAAAAAGAGAATCCTAATGTGATTTCTTTATAATGGGTGTGTTCCTTATCTTATCGTAGTGTCTAAACTCTTCTCCATGGCTGGACCTCCAAATAATATTCCTTTACGTGCTAAGGGATATCTAGAGAGTGCGATAGGTTTAATAACTACACTAACCCTAATGCGTACCCTAACCCTAACCCCTACCGTAACCCTAACACGTACCCTAATCCTAACCAATACCCTAAAACGAGACCTAACCCTAACACTAACCCTAACACTAACCCTAACCCATACCCTACGCCGTACCCAAAGCACTCCCCGAAACCGTACCCTAAGCCGTACCCTAAGCCTAACCCTAAGCCTAACCCTAACCCTAGGCTACCCTTGACAGCTTCTGCCTCCAATAGATATACTAAGCACTAGTGTTTTAAGGAACAGCTTAAAAAGAGAATCCTAATGTGATTTATTTATAATGGGTGTGTTCCTTATCTTATCCTAGTGTGTAAACTCTTCTCCATGGCTGGACCCACAAATAATATTCCTTTAAGTGCTAAGGGGTATCTAGAGAGTGGGATAGGTTTAATAACTACCCTAATCCTAATGTGTACCCTAACCCTAACCCCTACCCTAAACCTAACACGTATCCTAATCCTAACCCGTACCCTAAACGGAGCCCTAACCCTAACACTAACCGTAACCCTAACCCTAACCCATACCCTACGCCGTAATTGAAGCCCTCCCCGAACCCGTACCCTAAGCCTAACCCTAAGGCTAACCCTAACCCTAGGCTACCCTTGACTGCTTCTGCCTCCAATAGATTTCCTAAGCACTAGTGTTTTAAGGAACAGCTTAAAAAGAGAATTCTAATGTGATTTCTTTATAATGGGTATGTTCCTTATCTTATCCTAGTGTCTAAACTTGTCTCCATGGCTGGACCCCCAAATAATATTCCTTTACGTGCTAAGGGATATCTAGAGAGTGGGATAGGTTTAATAACTACCCTAACCCTAACCCCTACCCTAACCCTAACACGTACCCTAATCCTAACCCGTACCCTAAACCGAGCCCTAAACCTAACACTAACCCTAACCCTAACCCTAACCCATACCTTACGCGGTACCCGAAGCCCTCCCCGAACCCGTACCCTAAGCCGTACCCTAAGCCTAACCCTAAGCCTAACCCTAACCCTAGGCTACCCTTGACTGCTTCTGCCTCCAATAGATTTTGTAAGCACTAGTGTTTTAAGGAACAGCTTAAAAAGAGAATCCTAATGTGATTTCTTTATAATGGGTGTGTTCCTTATCTTATCCTAGTGTCTAAACTCTTCTCCATGGCTGGACCTCCTAAATAATATTCCTTTACATGCTAAGGGGTATCTAGATAGTGGGATAGGTTTAATAACTACACTAACCCTAATGCGTACACTAACCCTAACCCCTACCCTAACCCTAACAAGTATCCTAATCCTAACCCGTACCCTAAACGGAGCCCTAACCCTAACACTAACCCTAACCCTAACCCTAACCCATACCCTACGCCGTACTCGAAGCCCTCCCCGAACCCGTACCCTAAGCCGTACCCTAAGGCTAACCCTAACCCTAGGATACCCTTGACTGCTTCTGCCTCCAATAGATTTCCTAAGAACTAATGTTTTAAGGTACAGCTTAAAAAGAGAATCCTAATGTGATTTCATTATAATGGGTGTGTTCCTTATCTTATCCTAGTGTCTAAACTCTTCTCCATGGCTGGACCCCCAAATAATATTCATTTACGTGCTAAGGGGTATTTAGAGAGTGGGATAGGTTTAATAACTACCCTATCCCTAACGCATATCCTAACCCTAACCCCTACCCTAACCCTAACACGTACCCTAATCCTATCCCGTACCCTAAACCGAGCCCTAACCCTAACACTAACCCTAACCCTAACCCTAACCCATACCTTACGCCGTACCCGAAGCCCTCCCCGAACCCGTACCCTAAGCCGTACCCTAAGCCTAACCCTAAGCCTAACCCTAAACCTAGGCTTCCCTTGACTGCTTCTGCCTCCAATAGATTTCCTAAGCACTAGTGTTTTAAGGAACAGCTTAAAAAGAGAATCCTAATGTGATTTCTTTATAATGGGTGTGTTCCTTATCTTATCCTAGTGTCTAAACTCTTCTCCATGGCTGGACCCCCAAATAATATTCCTTTACGTGCTAAGGGGTATCTAGAGAGTGGTATAGATTTAATAACTACCCTAACCCTAATGCGTACCCTAACCCTAACCCCTACCCTAACGCTAACACGTATCCTAATCCTAACCCGTACCCTAAACGGAGCCCTAACCCTAACACTAACCCTAACCCTAACCCTAACCCTGACCCTACGCCGTACTCGAAGCCCTCCCCGAACCCGTACCCTAAGCCTAACCCTAAGGCTAACCCTAACCCTAGGCTACCCTTGACAGCTTCTGCCTCCAATAGATTTCCTAAGCACTAGTGTTTTAAGGAACAGCTTAAAAAGAGAATCCTAATGTGATTTCTTTATAATGGGTATGTTCCTTTTCTTATCCTAGTGTCTAAACTGTTCTCCATGGCTGGACCCCCAAATAATATTCCTTTACGTGCTAAGGGGTATCTAGAGAGTGGGATAGGTTTAATCAGTACCCTAACCCTAACACGTACACTAACCCTAACCACTACCCTAACCCTAACACGTACCCTAATCCTAACTCAGATCCTAAACCGAGCCCTAACCCTAACACTAACCCTAACCCTAACCCTAACGCATACCCTACGCTGTATCCGAAGCCCTCCCCGAACCCGTACCCTAAGCCGTACCCTAAGCCTACCCCTAAGCCTAACCCTAACCCTAGGCTAACCTTGACTTCTTCTGCCTCCAATAGATTTCCTAAGCACTAGTGTTTTAAGGAACAGCTTAAAAAGAGAATCCTAATGTGATTTCTTTATAATAGGTGTGTTCCTTATCTTATCCTAGTGTCTAAACTCTTCTCCATGGCTGGACCCCCAAATAATATTCATTTACTTGCTAAGGGGTATCTAGAGAGTGTGATAGGTTTAATAACTACCCTAACCCTAACGCGTACCCTAACCCTAACCCCTACCCTAACCCTAACACGTACCCTAATCCTATCCCGTACCCTAAACGGAGCCCTAACCCTAACACTAACCCAAAGCTTAACCCTAACCCATAACCTCCACCGTACACGAACCCCTCCCCGAACCCGTACCCTAAGCCTAACCCAAAGCCTAACCCTAACCCTAGGCTACCCTTGACTGCTTCTGCCTCCAATAGATTTCCTAAGCACTAGTGTTTTAAGGAACAGCTTAAAAAGAGAATCCTAATGTGATTTCTTTATAATGGGTATGTTCCTTATCTTATCCTAGTGTCTAAACTTTTCTCCATGCCTGGACCCCCAAATAATATTCCTTTACGTGCTAAGGGGTATCTAGAGAGTGGGATAGGTTTAAGCACTAGACTACCCATAACACGTACACTAACCCTAACCACTACCCTAACCCTAACACGTACCCTAATCCTAACACAGAACCTAAACCGAGCCCTAACCCTAACTCTAACCCTAACCCTAACCCTAACCCATACCCTACGCTGTACCTGAAGCCCTCCCCGAACCCGTACCCTAAGCCGTACCCTAAGCCTAACCCTAAGCCTAACCCTAACCCTAGGCTACCCTTGACTGCTTCTGCCTCCAATAGATTTCCTAAGCACTAGTGTTTTAAGGAACAGCTTAAAAACAAAATCCTAATGTGATTTCTTTATAATGGGTGTGTTCCTTATCTTATCCTAGTGTCTAAACTCTACTCCATGGCTGGAGCCCCAAATAATATTCCTTTACGAGCTAAGTGGTATTTAGAGAGTGGGATAGGTTTAATAACTACCCTAACCCTAACACGTACCCTAATCCTAACCCGTACCCTAAACCGAGCCCTAACCCTAACACTAACCCTAACCCTAACCCTAACCCATACCCTACGCCGTACCCGAATCCCTCCGCGAACCCGTACCCTAAGCCGTACCCTAAGCCTAACCCTAAGCCTAACCCTAACCCTAGGCTACCGTTGACTGCTTCTGCCTCCAATAGATTTTCTAAGCACTAGTGTTTTAAGGAACAGCTTAAAAAGAGAATCCTAATGTGATTTCTTTATAATGGGTGTGTTCCTTATATTATCCTGGTGTCTAAACTCTTCTCCATGGCTGGACGCCCAAATAATATTCCTTTACGTGCTAAGGGGTATCTAGAGAGTGGGATAGGTTTAATAACTACCCTAACCCTAACGCGTACCCTAACCCTAACCCCTACCCTAACCCTAACACGTACCCTAATCCTAACCCGTACCCTAAACCGAGCCCTACCCCTAACACTAACCCTAACCCTAAACCTAACCCATACCCTACGCCGTACCCGAAGCCCTCACCGAACCCGTACCCTAAGCCGTACCCTAAGCCTAACCCTAAGCCTAACCCTAACCCTAGGCTAACCTTGACTGCTTCTGCCTCCAATTGATTTCCTAAGCACTAGTGTTTTAAGGAACAGCTTAAAAAGAGAATCCTAATGTGATTTCTTTATAATGGGTGTGTTCCTTATCTTATCCTGGTGTCTAAACTCTTCTCCATGGCTGGACGCCCAAATAATATTCCTTTACGTGCTAAGGGGTATCTAGAGAGTGGGATAGGTTTAATAACTACCCTAACCCTAACGCGTACCCTAACCCTAACCCCTACCCTAACCCTAACACGTACCCTAATCCTAACCCGTACCCTAAACCGAGCCCTACCCCTAACACTAACCCTAACCCTAAACCTAACCCATACCCTACGCCGTACCCGAAGCCCTCACCGAACCCGTACCCTAAGCCGTACCCTAAGCCTAACCCTAAGCCTAACCCTAACCCTAGGCTACCCTTGACGGCTTCTGCCTCCAGTTGATTTCCTAAGCACTAGTGTTTTAAGGAACAGCTTAAAAAGAGAATCCTAATGTGATTTCTTTATAATGGGTGTGTTCCTTATCTTATCCTAGTGTCTAAACTCTTCTCCATGGCTGGACCCCCAAATAATATTCCTTTACGTGCTAAGGGGTATCTAGAGAGTGGTATAGATTTAATAACTACCCTAACCCTAATGCGTACCCTAACCCTAACCCCTACCCTAACGCTAACACGTATCCTAATCCTAACCCGTACCCTAAACGGAGCCCTAACCCTAACACTAACCCTAACCCTAACCCTAACCCTGACGCTACGCCGTACTCGAAGCCCTCCCCGAACCCGTACCCTAAGCCTAACCCTAAGGCTAACCCTAACCCTAGGCTACCCTTGACAGCTTCTGCCTCCAATAGATTTCCTAAGCACTAGTGTTTTAAGGAACAGCTTAAAAAGAGAATCCTAATGTGATTTCTTTATAATGGGTATGTTCCTTTTCTTATCCTAGTGTCTAAACTTTTCTCCATGGCTGGACCCCCAAATAATATTCCTTTACGTGCTAAGGGGTATCTAGAGAGTGGGATAGGTTTAATCAGTACCCTAACCCTAACACGTACACTAACCCTAACCACTACCCTAACCCTAACACGTACCCTAATCCTAACTCAGATCCTAAACCGAGCCCTAACCCTAACACTAACCCTAACCCTAACCCTAACGCATACCCTACGCTGTATCCGAAGCCCTCCCCGAACCCGTACCCTAAGCCGTACCCTAAGCCTACCCCTAAGCCTAACCCTAACCCTAGGCTAACCTTGACTTCTTCTACCTCCAATAGATTTCCTAAGCACTAGTGTTTTAAGGAACAGCTTAAAAAGAGAATCCTAATGTGATTTCTTTATAATAGGTGTGTTCCTTATCTTATCCTAGTGTCTAAACTCTTCTCCATGGCTGGACCCCCAAATAATATTCATTTACTTGCTAAGGGGTATCTAGAGAGTGTGATAGGTTTAATAACTACCCTAACCCTAACGCGTACCCTAACCCTAACCCCTACCCTAACCCTAACACGTACCCTAATCCTATCCCGTACCCTAAACGGAGCCCTAACCCTAACACTAACCCAAAGCTTAACCCTAACCCATAACCTCCACCGTACACGAACCCCTCCCCGAACCCGTACCCTAAGCCTAACCCAAAGCCTAACCCTAACCCTAGGCTACCCTTGACTGCTTCTGCCTCCAATAGATTTCCTAAGCACTAGTGTTTTAAGGAACAGCTTAAAAAGAGAATCCTAATGTGATTTCTTTATAATGGGTATGTTCCTTATCTTATCCTAGTGTCTAAACTTTTCTCCATGCCTGGACCCCCAAATAATATTCCTTTACGTGCTAAGGGGTATCTAGAGAGTGGGATAGGTTTAAGCACTAGACTACCCATAACACGTACACTAACCCTAACCACTACCCTAACCCTAACACGTACCCTAATCCTAACACAGAACCTAAACCGAGCCCTAACCCTAACTCTAACCCTAACCCTAACCCTAACCCATACCCTACGCTGTACCTGAAGCCCTCCCCGAACCCGTACCCTAAGCCGTACCCTAAGCCTAACCCTAAGCCTAACCCTAACCCTAGGCTACCCTTGACTGCTTCTGCCTCCAATAGATTTCCTAAGCACTAGTGTTTAAAGGAACAGCTTAAAAACAAAATCCTAATGTGATTTCTTTATAATGGGTGTGTTCCTTATCTTATCCTAGTGTCTAAACTCTACTCCATGGCTGGAGCCCCAAATAATATTCCTTTACGAGCTAAGTGGTATTTAGAGAGTGGGATAGGTTTAATAACTACCCTAACCCTAACACGTACCCTAATCCTCACCCGTACCCTAAACCGAGCCCTAACCCTAACACTAACCCTAACCCTAACCCTAACCCATACCCTACGCCGTACCCGAATCCCTCCGCGAACCCGTACCCTAAGCCGAACCCTAAGCCTAACCCTAAGCCTAACCCTAACCCTAGGCTACCGTTGACTGCTTCTGCCTCCAATAGATTTTCTAAGCACTAGTGTTTTAAGGAACAGCTTAAAAAGAGAATCCTAATGTGATTTCTTTATAATGGGTGTGTTCCTTATATTATCCTGGTGTCTAAACTCTTCTCCATGGCTGGACGCCCAAATAATATTCCTTTACGTGCTAAGGGGTATCTAGAGAGTGGGATAGGTTTAATAACTACCCTAACCCTAACGCGTACCCTAACCCTAACCCCTACCCTAACCCTAACACGTACCCTAATCCTAACCCGTACCCTAAACCGAGCCCTACCCCTAACACTAACCCTAACCCTAAACCTAACCCATACCCTACGCCGTACCCGAAGCCCTCACCGAACCCGTACCCTAAGCCGTACCCTAAGCCTAACCCTAAGCCTAACCCTAACCCTAGGCTAACCTTGACTGCTTCTGCCTCCAATTGATTTCCTAAGCACTAGTGTTTTAAGGAACAGCTTAAAAAGAGAATCCTAATGTGATTTCTTTATAATGGGTGTGTTCCTTATCTTATCCTGGTGTCTAAACTCTTCTCCATGGCTGGACGCCCAAATAATATTCCTTTACGTGCTAAGGGGTATCTAGAGAGTGGGATAGGTTTAATAACTACCCTAACCCTAACGCGTACCCTAACCCTAACCCCTACCCTAACCCTAACACGTACCCTAATCCTAACCCGTACCCTAAACCGAGCCCTACCCCTAACACTAACCCTAACCCTAAACCTAACCCATACCCTACGCCGTACCCGAAGCCCTCACCGAACCCGTACCCTAAGCCGTACCCTAAGCCTAACCCTAAGCCTAACCCTAACCCTAGGCTACCCTTGACGGCTTCTGCCTCCAGTTGATTTCCTAAGCACTAGTGTTTTAAGGAACAGCTTAAAAAGAGAATCCTAATGTGATTTCTTTATAATGGGTGTGTTCCTTATCTTATCCTAGTGTCTAAACTCTTCTCCATGGCTGGACCCCCAAATAATATTCCTTTACGTGCTAAGGGGTATCTAGAGAGTGGGATAGTTTTAATAATTACCCTAACCATAATGCGTACCCGAACCCTAACACCTACCCTAACCCTAACACGTAACCTAATCCTAACCCGTAACCTAAACCGAGCCCTAACCCTAACACTAACCCTAACCCTAACCCTAACCCATAATTTACGCCGTACCCGAAGCCCTCCCCGAAACCATACCCTAAGCCGTACCCTAAGCCTAACCCTAACCCTAGGCTACCCTTGACTGCTTCTGCCTCCAATATATTTCCTAAGTACTAGTGTTTTAAGGAACAGCTTAAAAAGAGAATCCTAATGTGATTTCTTTATAATGGGTGTGTTCCTTATCTTATCCTAGTGTCTATACTCTTCTCCATGGCTGGACCTCCAAATAATATTCCTTTACGTGCTAAGGGATATCTAGAGAATGCGATAGGTTTAATAACTACACTAACCCTAATGCGTACCCTAACCCTAACCCCTACCGTAACCCTAACACGTACCCTAATCCTAACCAATACCCTAAAACGAGCCCTAACCCTAACACTAACCCTAACACTAACCCTAACCCATACCCTACGCCGTAACCAAAGCACTCCCCGAAACCGTACCCTAAGGTGTACCCTAAGCCTAACCCTAAGCCTAACCCTAACCCTAGGCTACCCTTGACAGCTTCTGCCTCCAATAGATATACTAAGCACTAGTGTTTTAAGGAACAGCTTAAAAAGAGAATCCTAATGTGATTTATTTATAATGGGTGTGTTCCTTATCTTATCCTAGTGTGTAAACTCTTCTCCATGGCTGGACCCCCAAATAATATTCCTTTAAGTGCTAAGGGGTATCTAGAGAGTGGGATAGGTTTAATAACTACCCTAATCCTAATGTGTACCCTAACCCTAACCCCTACCCTAACCCTAACACGTATCCTAATCCTAACCAATACCCTAAAACGAGCCCTAAACCTAACACTAACCGTAACTCTAACCCTAACCCATACCCTACGCCGTAATTGAAGCCCTCCCCGAACCCGTACCCTAAGCCTAACCCTAAGGCTAACCCTAACCCTAGGCTACCCTTGACTGCTTCTGCCTCCAATAGATTTCCTAAGCACTAGTGTTTTAAGGAACAGCTTAAAAAGAGAATTCTAATGTGATTTCTTTATAATGGGTATGTTCCTTATCTTATCCTAGTGTCTAAACTTGTCTCCATGGCTGGACCCCCAAATAATATTCCTTTACGTGCTAAGGGGTATCTAGAGAGTGGGATAGGTTTAATCAGTACACTAACCCTAACACGTACACTAATCCTAACCACTACCCTAACCATAACATGTACCCTAATCCTAACCCAGACCCTAAACCGAGACCTAACCCTAACACTAACCCTAAACCTAACCCTAACCCATACCCTACGCCGTACCCGAACCCCTCCCAGAACGCGTACCCTAAGCCGTACCCTAAGCCGTACCCTAAGCCTAACCCTAACCCTAGGCAACCCTTGACTGCTTCTGCCTCCAATAGATTTCCTAAGCACTAGTGTTTTAAGGAACAGCTTTAAAAGAGAATCCTAATGTGATTTCTTTATAATGGGTGTGTTCCTTATATTATCTTAGTGTCTAAGCTCTTCTCCATGGATAGACCCCCAAATAATATGGCTTTACGTGCTAAGGGTTATCTAGAGAGTGGGATAGGTTTAATAACTACCCTAACCCTAACGCGTACCCTAATCCTAACCCCTACCCTAACCCCAAGACGTACCCTAATCCTAACCCATACCCTAAACCGAGCCCTAACCCTAACACTAACCCTAACCCTAACCCTAACCCATACCCTACGCCGTACTCGAAGCCCTCCCCGAACCCGTACCCTAAGCCGTACCCTAAGCCTAACCCTAAGCCTAAACCTAACCCTAGGCTACCCTTGACTGCTTCTGCCTCCAATAGATTTCCTAAGCACTAGTGTTTTAAGGAACAGCTTAAAAAGAGAATCCTAATGTGATTTCTTTATAATGGGTATGTTAATTATCTTATCCTAGTGTCTAACCTTTTCTCCATGGCTGGACCCCCAAATAATATTCCTTTACGTGCTAAGGGGTATCTAGAGTGTGGGATAGGTTTAATCACTACACTAACCCTAACACGTACACTAACCCTAACCACTACTCTAAACCTAACACGTACACTAATCCTAAACCAGACCCTAAACCGAGCCCTATCCCTAACACTAACCCTAACCCTAACCCTAACCCATACCCTACGCTGTACCCGAAGCCCTCCCCGAACCCGTACCCTAAGCCGTACCCTAAGCCTAACCCTAAGCCTAACACTAACGCTAGGCTACCCTTGTTTGCTTCTACCTCCAATAGAATTCCTAAGCACTAGTGTTTTAAGGAACAGTTTAAAAAGAGAATCCTAATGTGATTTCTTTATAATGGGTGTGTTCCTTATCTTATCCTAGTGTCTAAACTCTTCTCCATGGCTGCACCCCCAAATAATATTCCTTTACGTGCTAAGGGGTATTCAGAGAGTGGGATAGGTTTAATAACTACACTAACCCTAACGCGTACCCTAACCCTAACCCCTACCCTAACCCTAACACGTACCCTAATCCTAACCCGTACCCTAAACCGAGCCCTAACCCTAACACTGACCCTAACTCTAACCATAACACATACCCTACGCCGTACCCGAAGCCCTCCCCGAACCCGTACCCTAAGCCGTACCCTAAGCCTAACCGTAAGCCTAACCCTATTCCTAGGCTACCCTTGACTGCTTCTGCCTCCAATAGATTTCCTAAGCACTAGTGTTTTAAGGAACAGCTTAAAAAGTGAATCCTAATGTGATTTCTTTATAATGGGTATGTTCCTTATCTTATCCTAGTGTCTAAACTTTTCTCCATGCCTGGACCCCCAAATAATATTCCTTTACGTGCTAAGGGGTATCGAGATGGTGGGATAGGTTTAATCACTACACTAACCATAACACGTACACTAACCCTAACCACTACCCTAACCCTAACACGTACCCTAATCCTAACCTAGACCCTAAACCGAGCCCTGACCCTAACTCTAACCCTAACCCTAACCCTAACCCATACCCTACGCTGTACCCGAAGCCCTCCCCGAACCCGTACCCTAAGCCGTACCCTAAGCCTAACCCTAAGCCTAACCCTAACCCTAGGCTACCCTTGACTGCTTCTGCCTCCAATAGATTTCCTAAGCACTAGTGTTTTAAGGAACAGCTTAAAAAGAAAATCCTAATGAGATTTCTTTATAATGGGTGTGTTCCTTATCTTATCCTAGTGTCTAAACTCTTCTCCATGGCTGGACCCCCAAATAATATTCCTTTACGTGCTAAGGGGTATTTAGAGAGTTGGATAGGTTTAATAACTACCCTAACCCTAACACATACCCTAACCCTAACCCCTACCCTAACCCTAACACGTACCCTAATCCTAACCCGTACCCTAAACCGAGCCCTAACCCTAACACTAACCCTAACCCTAACCCTAACCCATACCTTACGCCGTACCCGAAGCCCTCCCCGAAACCATACCCTAAGCCGTACCCTAAGCCTAACCCTAACCCTAGGCTACCCTTGACTGCTTCTGCCTCCAATAGATTTTCTAAGTACTAGTGTTTTAAGGAACAGCTTAAAAAGAGAATCCTAATGTGATTTCTTTATAATGGGTGTGTTCCTTATCTTATCCTAGTGTCTAAACTCTTCTCCATGGCTGGACCTCCAAATAATATTCCTTTACGTGCTAAGGGATATCTAGAGAGTGCGATAGGTTTAATAACTACACTAACCCTAATGCGTACCCTAACCCTAACCCCTACCGTAACCCTAACACGTACCCTAATCCTAACCAATACCCTAAAACGAGCCCTAACCCTAACACTAACCCTAACACTAACCCTAACCCATACCCTACGCCGTAACCAAAGCACTCCCCGAAACCGTACCCTAAGGTGTACCCTAAGCCTAACCCTAAGCCTAACCCTAACCCTAGGCTACCCTTGACAGCTTCTGCCTCCAATAGATATACTAAGCACTAGTGTTTTAAGGAACAGCTTAAAAAGAGAATCCTAATGTGATTTATTTATAATGGGTGTGTTCCTTATCTTATCCTAGTGTGTAAACTCTTCTCCATGGCTGGACCCCCAAATAATATTCCTTTAAGTGCTAAGGGGTATCTAGAGAGTGGGATAGGTTTAATAACTACCCTAATCCTAATGTGTACCCTAACCCTAACCCCTACCCTAACCCTAACACGTATCCTAATCCTAACCAATACCCTAAAACGAGCCCTAAACCTAACACTAACCGTAACTCTAACCCTAACCCATACCCTACGCCGTAATTGAAGCCCTCCCCGAACCCGTACCCTAAGCCTAACCCTAAGGCTAACCCTAACCCTAGGCTACCCTTGACTGCTTCTGCCTCCAATAGATTTCCTAAGCACTAGTGTTTTAAGGAACAGCTTAAAAAGAGAATTCTAATGTGATTTCTTTATAATGGGTATGTTCCTTATCTTATCCTAGTGTCTAAACTTGTCTCCATGGCTGGACCCCCAAATAATATTCCTTTACGTGCTAAGGGGTATCTAGAGAGTGGGATAGGTTTAATCAGTACACTAACCCTAACACGTACACTAATCCTAACCACTACCCTAACCATAACATGTACCCTAATCCTAACCCAGACCCTAAACCGAGACCTAACCCTAACACTAACCCTAAACCTAACCCTAACCCATACCCTACGCCGTACCCGAACCCCTCCCAGAACGCGTACCCTAAGCCGTACCCTAAGCCGTACCCTAAGCCTAACCCTAACCCTAGGCAACCCTTGACTGCTTCTGCCTCCAATAGATTTCCTAAGCACTAGTGTTTTAAGGAACAGCTTTAAAAGAGAATCCTAATGTGATTTCTTTATAATGGGTGTGTTCCTTATATTATCTTAGTGTCTAAGCTCTTCTCCATGGATAGACCCCCAAATAATATGGCTTTACGTGCTAAGGGTTATCTAGAGAGTGGGATAGGTTTAATAACTACCCTAACCCTAACGCGTACCCTAATCCTAACCCCTACCCTAACCCCAAGACGTACCCTAATCCTAACCCATACCCTAAACCGAGCCCTAACCCTAACACTAACCCTAACCCTAACCCTAACCCATACCCTACGCCGTACTCGAAGCCCTCCCCGAACCCGTACCCTAAGCCGTACCCTAAGCCTAACCCTAAGCCTAAACCTAACCCTAGGCTACCCTTGACTGCTTCTGCCTCCAATAGATTTCCTAAGCACTAGTGTTTTAAGGAACAGCTTAAAAAGAGAATCCTAATGTGATTTCTTTATAATGGGTATGTTAATTATCTTATCCTAGTGTCTAACCTTTTCTCCATGGCTGGACCCCCAAATAATATTCCTTTACGTGCTAAGGGGTATCTAGAGTGTGGGATAGGTTTAATCACTACACTAACCCTAACACGTACACTAACCCTAACCACTACTCTAAACCTAACACGTACACTAATCCTAAACCAGACCCTAAACCGAGCCCTATCCCTAACACTAACCCTAACCCTAACCCTAACCCATACCCTACGCTGTACCCGAAGCCCTCCCCGAACCCGTACCCTAAGCCGTACCCTAAGCCTAACCCTAAGCCTAACACTAACGCTAGGCTACCCTTGTTTGCTTCTACCTCCAATAGAATTCCTAAGCACTAGTGTTTTAAGGAACAGTTTAAAAAGAGAATCCTAATGTGATTTCTTTATAATGGGTGTGTTCCTTATCTTATCCTAGTGTCTAAACTCTTCTCCATGGCTGCACCCCCAAATAATATTCCTTTACGTGCTAAGGGGTATTCAGAGAGTGGGATAGGTTTAATAACTACACTAACCCTAACGCGTACCCTAACCCTAACCCCTACCCTAACCCTAACACGTACCCTAATCCTAACCCGTACCCTAAACCGAGCCCTAACCCTAACACTGACCCTAACTCTAACCATAACACATACCCTACGCCGTACCCGAAGCCCTCCCCGAACCCGTACCCTAAGCCGTACCCTAAGCCTAACCGTAAGCCTAACCCTATTCCTAGGCTACCCTTGACTGCTTCTGCCTCCAATAGATTTCCTAAGCACTAGTGTTTTAAGGAACAGCTTAAAAAGTGAATCCTAATGTGATTTCTTTATAATGGGTATGTTCCTTATCTTATCCTAGTGTCTAAACTTTTCTCCATGCCTGGACCCCCAAATAATATTCCTTTACGTGCTAAGGGGTATCGAGATGGTGGGATAGGTTTAATCACTACACTAACCATAACACGTACACTAACCCTAACCACTACCCTAACCCTAACACGTACCCTAATCCTAACCTAGACCCTAAACCGAGCCCTGACCCTAACTCTAACCCTAACCCTAACCCTAACCCATACCCTACGCTGTACCCGAAGCCCTCCCCGAACCCGTACCCTAAGCCGTACCCTAAGCCTAACCCTAAGCCTAACCCTAACCCTAGGCTACCCTTGACTGCTTCTGCCTCCAATAGATTTCCTAAGCACTAGTGTTTTAAGGAACAGCTTAAAAAGAAAATCCTAATGAGATTTCTTTATAATGGGTGTGTTCCTTATCTTATCCTAGTGTCTAAACTCTTCTCCATGGCTGGACCCCCAAATAATATTCCTTTACGTGCTAAGGGGTATTTAGAGAGTTGGATAGGTTTAATAACTACCCTAACCCTAACACATACCCTAACCCTAACCCCTACCCTAACCCTAACACGTACCCTAATCCTAACCCGTACCCTAAACCGAGCCCTAACCCTAACACTAACCCTAACCCTAACCCTAACCCATACCTTACGCCGTACCCGAAGCCCTCCCCGAAACCATACCCTAAGCCGTACCCTAAGCCTAACCCTAACCCTAGGCTACCCTTGACTGCTTCTGCCTCCAATAGATTTTCTAAGTACTAGTGTTTTAAGGAACAGCTTAAAAAGAGAATCCTAATGTGATTTCTTTATAATGGGTGTGTTCCTTATCTTATCCTAGTGTCTAAACTCTTCTCCATGGCTGGACCTCCAAATAATATTCCTTTACGTGCTAAGGGATATCTAGAGAGTGCGATAGGTTTAATAACTACACTAACCCTAATGCGTACCCTAACCCTAACCCCTACCGTAACCCTAACACGTACCCTAATCCTAACCAATACCCTAAAACGCGACCTAACCCTAACACTAACCCTAACACTAACCCTAACCCATACCCTACGCCGTACCCAAAGCACTCCCCGAAACCGTACCCTAAGCCGTACCCTAAGCCTAACCCTAAGCCTAACCCTAACCCTAGGCTACCCTTGACAGCTTCTGCCTCCAATAGATATACTAAGCACTAGTGTTTTAAGGAACAGCTTAAAAAGAGAATCCTAATGTGATTTATTTATAATGGGTGTGTTCCTTATCTTATCCTAGTGTGTAAACTCTTCTCCATGGCTGGACCCCCAAATAATATTCCTTTAAGTGCTAAGGGGTATCTAGAGAGTGGGATAGGTTTAATAACTACCCTAATCCTAATGTGTACCCTAACCCTAACCCCTACCCTAAACCTAACACGTATCCTAATCCTAAACCGTACCCTAAACGGAGCCCTAACCCTAACACTAACCGTAACCCTAACCCTAACCCATACCCTACGCCGTAATTGAAGCCCTCCCCGAACCCGTACCCTAAGCCTAACCCTAAGGCTAACCCTAACCCTAGGCTACCCTTGACTGCTTCTGCCTCCAATAGATTTCCTAAGCACTAGTGTTTTAAGGAACAGCTTAAAAAGAGAATTCTAATGTGATTTCTTTATAATGGGTATGTTCCTTATCTTATCCTAGTGTCTAAACTTGTCTCCATGGCTGGACCCCCAAATAATATTCCTTTACGTGCTAAGGGGTATCTAGAGAGTGGGATAGGTTTAATAACTACCCTAACCCTAACCCCTACCCTAACCCTAACACGTACCCTAATCCTAACCCGTACCCTAAACCGAGCCCTAAACCTAACACTAACCCTAACCCTAACCCTAACCCATACCTTACGCGGTACCCGAAGCCCTCCCCGAACCCGTACCCTAAGCCGTACCCTAAGCCTAACCCTAAGCCTAACCCTAACCCTAGGCTACCCTTGACTGCTTCTGCCTCCAATAGATTTTCTAAGCACTAGTGTTTTAAGGAACAGCTTAAAAAGAGAATCCTAATGTGATTTCTTTATAATGGGTGTGTTCCTTATCTTATCCTAGTGTCTAAACTCTTCTCCATGGCTGGACCTCCTAAATAATATTCCTTTACATGCTAAGGGGTATCTAGAGAGTGGGATAGGTTTAATAACTACACTAACCCTAATGCGTACACTAACCCTAACCCCTACCCTAACCCTAACAAGTATCCTAATCCTAACCCGTACCCTAAACGGAGCCCTAACCCTAACACTAACCCTAACCCTAACCCTAACCCATACCCTACGCCGTACTCGAAGCCCTCCCCGAACCCGTACCCTAAGCCGTACCCTAAGGCTAACCCTAACCCTAGGATACCCTTGACTGCTTCTGCCTCCAATAGATTTCCTAAGAACTAATGTTTTAAGGTACAGCTTAAAAAGAGAATCCTAATGTGATTTCATTATAATGGGTGTGTTCCTTATCTTATCCTAGTGTCTAAACTCTTCTCCATGGCTGGACCCCCAAATAATATTCATTTACGTGCTAAGGGGTATTTAGAGAGTGGGATAGGTTTAATAACTACCCTATCCCTAACGCATATCCTAACCCTAACCCCTACCCTAACCCTAACACGTACCCTAATCCTATCCCGTACCCTAAACCGAGCCCTAACCCTAACACTAACCCTAACCCTAACCCTAACCCATACCTTACGCCGTACCCGAAGCCCTCCCCGAACTCGTACCCTAAGCCATACCCTAAGCCTAACCCTAAGCCTAACCCTAAACCTAGGCTTCCCTTGACTGCTTCTGCCTCCAATAGATTTCCTAAGCACTAGTGTTTTAAGGAACAGCTTAAAAAGAGAATCCTAATGTGATTTCTTTATAATGGGTGTGTTCCTTATCTTATCATAGTGTCTAAACTCTTCTCCATGGCTGGACCCCCAAATAATATTCCTTTACGTGCTAAGGGGTATCTAGAGAGTGGTATAGATTTAATAACTACCCTAACCCTAATGCGTACCCTAACCCTAACCCCTACCCTAACGCTAACACGTATCCTAATCCTAACCCGTACCCTAAACGGAGCCCTAACCCTAACACTAACCCTAACCCTAACCCTAACCCTGACCCTACGCCGTACTCGAAGCCCTCCCCGAACCCGTACCCTAAGCCTAACCCTAAGGCTAACCCTAACCCTAGGCTACCCTTGACAGCTTCTGCCTCCAATAGATTTCCTAAGCACTAGTGTTTTAAGGAACAGCTTAAAAAGAGAATCCTAATGTGATTTCTTTATAATGGGTATGTTCCTTTTCTTATCCTAGTGTCTAAACTTTTCTCCATGGCTGGACCCCCAAATAATATTCCTTTACGTGCTAAGGGGTATCTAGAGAGTGGGATAGGTTTAATCAGTACCCTAACCCTAACACGTACACTAACCCTAACCACTACCCTAACCCTAACACGTACCCTAATCCTAACTCAGATCCTAAACCGAGCCCTAACCCTAACACTAACCCTAACCCTAACCCTAACGCATACCCTACGCTGTATCCGAAGCCCTCCCCGAACCCGTACCCTAAGCCGTACCCTAAGCCTACCCCTAAGCCTAACCCTAACCCTAGGCTAACCATGACTTCTTCTGCCTCCAATAGATTTCCTAAGCACTAGTGTTTTAAGGAACAGCTTAAAAAGAGAATCCTAATGTGATTTCTTTATAATAGGTGTGTTCCTTATCTTATCCTAGTGTCTAAACTCTTCTCCATGGCTGGACCCCCAAATAATATTCATTTACTTGCTAAGGGGTATCTAGAGAGTGTGATAGGTTTAATAACTACCCTAACCCTAACGCGTACCCTAACCCTAACCCCTACCCTAACCCTAACACGTACCCTAATCCTATCCCGTACCCTAAACGGAGCCCTAACCCTAACACTAACCCAAAGCTTAACCCTAACCCATAACCTCCACCGTACACGAACCCCTCCCCGAACCCGTACCCTAAGCCTAACCCAAAGCCTAACCCTAACCCTAGGCTACCCTTGACTGCTTCTGCCTCCAATAGATTTCCTAAGCACTAGTGTTATAAGGAACAGCTTAGAAAGAGAATCCTAATGTGATTTCTTTATAATGGGTGTGTTCCTTATCTTATCCTAGTGTCTAAACTCTTCTCCATGGCTGGACCTCCAAATAATATTCCTTTACGTGCTAAGGGGTATCTAGAGAGTGGGATAGGTTTAATAACTACACTAACCCTAACCCGTACCCTAACCCAAACACCTACCGTAACCCTAACACGTACCCTAATCCTAACCAATACCTTAAACCGAACCCTAACCCTAACACTAACCCTAACCCTAACCCTAACCCATACCCTACGCCGTACCCGAAGCTCTCCCCGAAACCGTACCCTCAGCCGTACCCTAAGCCTAACCCTAAGACTAACCCTAACCCTAGGCTACCCTTGACAGCTTCTGCCTCCAATAGATTTCCTAAGCACTAGTGTTATAAAGAACAGCTTAAAAAGAGAATCCTAATGTGATTTCTTTATAATGTATATGTTCCTTATCTTATCCTAGTGTCTAAACTTTTCTCCATGGCTGGACCCCCAAATAATATTCCTTTACGTGCTAAGGGGTATATAGATAGTTGGATAGGTTTAATCACTACCTTAATCCTAACACGTACACTAACCCTAACTACTACCCTAAGCCTAACACGTACCCTAATCCTAATCCATACCCTAAACCGAGCCCTAACCCTAACACTAACCCTAACCGTAACCCTAACCCATACCCTACGCTGTATCCGAAGCCCTCCCCGAACCCGTACCCTAAGCCGTACCCTAAGCCTACCCCTAAGCCTAACCCTAACCCTAGGCTACACTTGACTGCTTCTGCCTCCAATAGATTTCCTAAGCACTAGTGTTTTAAGGAACAGCTTAAAAAGAGAATCCTAATGTGATTTCTTTATAATAGGTGTGTTCCTTATCTTATCCTAGTGTCTAAACTCTTCTCCATGGCTGGACCCCCAAATAATATTCCTTTACGTGCTAAGGGGTATCTAGAGAGTGTGATAGGTTTAATAACTACACTAACCCTAACGCGTACCCTAACCCTAACCCCTACCCTAACCCTAACACGTACCCTAATCCTATCCCGTACCCTAAACGGAGCCCTAACCCTAACACTAACCCAAACCTTAACCCTAACCCATACCCTCCACCGTACACGAACCCCTTCCCGAACCCGTACCCTAAGCCTAACCCTAAGCCTAACCCTAACCCTAGGCTACCCTTGACAGCTTCTGCCTCCAATAGATTTCCTAAGCACTAGTGTTATAAAGAACAGCTTAAAAAGAGAATCCTAATGTGATTTCTTTATAATGGGTATGTTCCTTATCTTATCCTAGTGTCTAAACTTTTCTCCATGGCTGGACCCCCAAATAATATTCCTTTACGTGCTAAGGGGTATATAGATAGTGGGATAGGTTTAATCACTACCTTAACCCTAACACGTACACTAACTCTAACTACTACCCTAACCCTAACACGTACCCTAATCCTAATCCATACCCTAAACCGAGCCCTAACCCTAACACTAACCCTAACCCTAACCCTAACCCATACCCTACACTGTACCCGTAGCCCTCCCTTAACCCGTACCCTAATCCGTACCCTAAGCCTAACCCTAAGCCTAACCCTAACCCTAGGCTACCCTTGATTGCTTCTGCCTCCAATAGATTTCCTAAGCACTAGTGTTTTAAGGAACAGCTTAAAAAGAGAATCCTAATGTGATTTCTTTATAATGGGTGTGTTCCTTATCTTATCCTAGTGTCTAAACTTTTCTCCATGGATGGACCCACAAATAATATTCCTTTACGTGCTAAGGGGTATCTAGAGAGTGGGATAAGTTTAATCACTACACTAACCCTAACACGTACACTAACCCTAACCACTACCCTAACCCTAACACGTACCCTAATCCTAACCCAGACCCTAAACCGAGCCCTAACCCTAACACTAACACTAACCCTAACCCTAACCCATACCCTACGCTGTACCCGTAGCCCTCCCTGAACCCGTACCCTAATCCGTACCCTAAGCCTAACCCTGAGCCTAATCCTAACCCTAGGCTACCCTTGACTGCTTCTGCCTCCAATAGATTTTCTAAGCACTAGTGTTTTAAGAAACAGCTTAAAAAGAGAATCCTAATGTGATTTCTTTATAATGGGTGTGTTCCTTATCTTATCCTAGTGTCTAAACTCTTCTCCATGGCTGGACCTCCAAATAATATTCCTTTACGTGCTAAGGGGTATCTAGAGAGTGGGATAGGTTTAATAACTACACTAACCCTAACGCGTACCCTAACCCAAACACCTACCGTAACCCTAACACGTACCCTAATCCTAACCAATAACTTAAACCGAGCCCTAACCCTAACACTAACCCTAACCCTAACCCTAACCCATACCCTACGCCGTACCCGAAGCTCTCCCCGAAACCGTACCCTCAGCCATACCCTAAGCCTAACCCTAAGCCTAACCCTAACCCTAGGCTACCCTTGACAGCTTCTGCCTCCAATAGATTTCCTAAGCACTAGTGTTATAAAGAACAGCTTAAAAAGAGAATCCTTATGTGATTTCTTTATAATGGGTATGTTCCTTATCTTATCCTAGTGTCTAAACTCTTCTCCATGGCTGGACCCCCAAATAATATTCCTTTACGTGCTAAGGGGTATCTAGAGAGTGGGATAGGTTTAATCACTACACTAACCCTAACACGTACACTAACCCTAACCCCTACCCTAACCCTAACACGTACCCTAATCCTAACCCAGACCCTAAACCGAGCCCTAACCCTAACACTAACACTAACCCTAACCCTAACCCATACCCTACACTGTACCCGTAGCCCTCCCTTAACCCGTACCCTAATCCGTACCCTAAGCCTAACCCTAAGCCTAACCCTAACCCTAGGCTACCCTTGATTGCTTCTGCCTCCAATAGATTTCCTAAGCACTAGTGTTTTAAGGAACAGCTTAAAAAGAGAATCCTAATGTGATTTCTTTATAATGGGTGTGTTCCTTATCTTATCCTAGTGTCTAAACTTTTCTCCATGGATGGACCCACAAATAATATTCCTTTACGTGCTAAGGGGTATCTAGAGAGTGGGATAAGTTTAATCACTACACTAACCCTAACACGTACACTAACCCTAACCACTACCCTAACCCTAACACGTACCCTAATCCTAACCCAGACCCTAAACCGAGCCCTAACCCTAACACTAACACTAACCCTAACTCTAACCCATACCCTACGCTGTACCCGTAGCCCTCCCTGAACCCGTACCCTAATCCGTACCCTAAGCCTAACCCTAAGCCTAATCCTAACCCTAGGCTACCCTTGACTGCTTCTGCCTCCAATAGATTTTCTAAGCACTAGTGTTTTAAGAAACAGCTTAAAAAGAGAATCCTAATGTGATTTCTTTATAATGGGTGTGTTCCTTATCTTATCCTAGTGTCTAAACTCTTCTCCATGGCTGGACCTCCAAATAATATTCCTTTACGTGCTAAGGGGTATCTAGAGAGTGGGATAGGTTTAATAACTACACTAACCCTAACGCGTACCCTAACCCAAACACCTACCGTAACCCTAACACGTACCCTAATCCTAACCAATACCTTAAACCGAGCCCTAACCCTAACACTAACCCTAACCCTAACCCTAACCCATACCCTACGCCGTACCCGAAGCTCTCCCCGAAACCGTACCCTCAGCCATACCCTAAGCCTAACCCTAAGCCTAACCCTAACCCTAGGCTACCCTTGACAGCTTCTGCCTCCAATAGATTTCCTAAGCACTAGTGTTATAAAGAACAGCTTAAAAAGAGAATCCTTATGTGATTTCTTTATAATGGGTATGTTCCTTATCTTATCCTAGTGTCTAAACTTTTCGCCATGGCTGGACCCCCAAATAATATTCCTTTACGTGCTAAGGGGTATATAGATAGTGGGATAGGTTTAATCACTACCTTAACCCTAACACGTACACTAACTCTAACTACTACCCTAACCCTAACACGTACCCTAATCCTAATCCATACCCTAAACCGAGCCCTAACCCTAACACTAACCCTAACCCTAACCCTAACCCATACCCTACGCTGTATCCGAAGCCCTCCCCGAACCCGTACCCTAAGCCGTACCCTAAGCCTAACCCTAACCCTAGGCTACCCTTGACTGCTTCTGCCTCCAAGAGATTTCCTAAGCACTAGTGTTTTAAGGAACAGCTTAAAAAGAGAATCCTAATGTGATTTCTTTATAATAGGTGTGTTCCTTATCTTATCCTAGTGTCTAAACTCTTCTCCATGGCTGGACCCCCAAGTAATATTCCTTTACGTGCTAAGGGGTATCTAGAGAGTGGGATAGTTTTAATAACTACCCTAACCCTAACGCGTACCCTAACCCTAACCCCTACCCTAACCCTAACACGTACCCTAATCCTAACCCAGACCCTAAACCGAGCCCTAAACCTAACACTAACACTAACCCTAACCCTAACCCATACCCTACGCTGTACCCGTAGACCTCCCTGAACCCGTACCCTAATCCGTACCCTAAGCCTAACCCTAAGCCTAACCCTAACCCTAGGTTACCCTTGACTGCTTCTGCCTCCAATAGATTTCCTAAGCACTAGTGTTTTAAGGAACAGCTTAGAAAGAGAATCCTAATGTGATTTCTTTATAATGGGTGTGTTCCTTATCTTATCCTAGTGTCTAAACTTTTCTCCATGGATGGACCCACAAATAATATTCCTTTACGTGCTAAGGGGTATCTAGAGAGTGGGATAGGTTTAATCACTACCCTAACCCTAACACGTACCCTAATCCTAAACCAGACCCTAAACCGAGCCCTAACCCTAACACTAACACTAACCCTAACCCTAACCCATACCCTACACTGTACCCGTAGCCCTCCCTGAACCCGTACCCTAATCCGTACCCTAAGCCTAACCTTAAGCCTAACCCTAACCCTAGGCTACCCTTGATTGCTTCTGCCTCCAATAGATTTCCTAAGCACTAGTGTTTTAAGGAACAGCTTAAAAAGAGAATCCTAATGTGATTTCTTTATAATGGGTGTGTTCCTTATCTTATCCTAGTGTCTAAACTTTTCTCCATGGATGGACCCACAAATAATATTCCTTTACGTGCTAAGGGGTATCTAGGGAGTGGGATAGGTTTAATCACTACACTAACCCTAACACGTACACTAACCCTAACCACTACCCTAACCCTAACACGTACCCTAATCCTAACCCAGACCCTAAACCGAGCCCTAACCCTAACACTAACACTAACCCTAACCCTAACCCATACCCTACGCTGTATCCGAAGCCCTCCCCGAACCCGTACCCTAAGCCGTACCCTAAGCCTACCCCTAAGCGTAACCCTAACCCTAGGCTACCCTTGACTGCTTCTGCCTCCAATAGATTTCCTAAGCACTAGTGTTTTAAGGAACAGCTTAAAAAGAGAATCCTAATGTGATTTCTTTATAATAGGTGTGTTCCTTATCTTATCCTAGTGTCTAAACTCTTCTCCATGGCTGGACCCCCAAATAATATTCCTTTACGTGCTAAGGGGTATCTAGAGAGTGTGATAGGTTTAATAACTACCCTAACCCTAACGCGTAACCTAACCCTAACCCCTACCCTAACTCTAACACGTACCCTAATCCTATCCCGTACCCTAAACGGAGCCCTAACCCTAACACTAACCCAAACCTTAACCCTAACCCATACCCTCCACCGTACACGAACCCCTCCCCGAACCCATACCCTAAGCCTAACCCTAAGCCTAACCCTAAGCCTAACCCTAACCCTAGGCTACCCTTGACTGCTTCTGCCTCCAATAGATTTTCTAAGCACTAGTGTTTTAAGAAACAGCTTAAAAAGAGAATCCTAATGTGATTTCTTTATAATGGGTGTGTTCCTTATCTTATCCTAGTGTCTAAACTCTTCTCCATGGCTGGACCTCCAAATAATATTCCTTTACGTGCTAAGGGGTATCTAGAGAGTGGGATAGGTTTAATAACTACCCTAACCCTAATGCGTACCCTAACCGTAACCCCTACCCTAACGCTAACACGTATCCTAATCCTATCCCGTACCCTAAACGGAGCCCTAACCCTAACACTAACCCTAACCCTAACCC